>NC_058519.1:403381264-403683243 GCF_904849725.1 Hordeum vulgare subsp. vulgare | reverse complement strand
TGTTGGGCCGGCCCGAAGGTCTACCTAACGCCCTGGGCGTAAGATAACCCCCGAGACTGAGCCTTTTCTCTTTTTCCTATTTTGGATTATCTTCAAAAATCCATTATAAATTCATTTTAGCTCCGATTCTAATGATTCAAATTTCTACATTTTCCTAAATTCAAAACCTATCCAAATATGTGCATGCACATTTTTCCAGAGCAACTTCCTATGGAGTATCTATTCAAATCCAAATCTGATTATATTTGGCCCCACTTTGTAAAATCCTATAGAGTTCAAATCAACTCCAAATGGAGTGATTCCAACTTCTAGGGCCATCTAATATCATGCCCTATTTTTGAAGCCTTGTTCAACATTTTTGTGTGACTTACTTGTGTTTGCAATAAATAAATAGCTTCCTATTGCTATTTATTCCATATTAGAAAATTCCTAGAATATTCATCTCAACTCCAAATCCAGTGAAACCACTTCCTAAAAAATTTAAAGTTGTTCTATGATAAATTAGTGCCTCCACTCATTTTTATCATAATATATTGTGTGGGCTTCATAAAGAATCCCCTACTCCTCCTTTCCTATTTCCGGAAATCCATGATGATCCAAATCTCCTTCGGCAAGCTTCAGGTATTTTTCTTAAGACCAGAGAGGTCCAAGAAAAATATAACTTCTATTTTTGTAGCACTTTTCTTTCTGCCTGCTGTGTGGCTTACCGTGGTTGTTTCTGACGATAGTTAATGGGTAGACGGAGTACTCGGAGTTGAAGCGGAAGACCTCGAAGACCCGAGGACACATGTGAGCAAAGGCAAGCAGCCCTTTGACCATAATGAGCATATGTTACTCTGCATGTTAAGATAGCAAGTATTTCCGTTGCATATGATCATAAGTACCGGTAATCATTTGATATGATTTTACCGATGCTCCCCCGGAGCACATGCATTGAGCTTGATCCTACCCCTTGAGGGCCATGCATATATCATGTTGACAAGTAAAGTTAGAAGTTGTATTATCATTAGCATGTTGATGACATAAATCAAAGAGTTTATGAAAACCCCGTCGGGTGCCACTAATGCCCGAGGGTGATGATGAGTTAGGTGGCCACTTTTGGTGAAGTGGTGCACCCGGTATTTGTGAGTATGGTTTTGGAAATGGGATTAGATTTATGGTGTGTCGACCGTCCCAACCTTACCAGTACGACCATGTCACCCCTTATGCGACGGGGCTATGTTGATTACTTTGCTCGGTGCTAGCAAAGAGCCACATTACTAGTGGCGGGAGTGATGTGTGGTCACTCTCGTGATGGGGTCGTGCCAGGTAGTACGACTATGATATTTTTATGAGTTCCAGGCACACCGTTAGTCCCCGCATAGTTGATACTGTCCACAGTCGGTGCTCGTAAGATGTACAACATTTGGGTTGGGTACCAATCGAGTGGACCTCTTTGTCTAGTATCGTCAGGGGAAAGACATTGATCGGGTACTTACCTCGGGTATGTTATATACCGCAAGTCGTGGATGACACGGAAGTTTCCTAAATCTCGTTGGTCCAACGTACTACCTCTGCAGAGTGTAAAACTATTCGAATAGCCGTGTCCACGGTCCAGGATAGTTGGGTAACCTTCTCAAACTACGTCCAGCTGTTTCCGCATAAACCAAGTGTGCGAGTCTGTGGTGATGAAGAAGGTGTTGTTATGAAAGTAATGATATGACCGAGTTTGGTGACTTGGCATATAGGGTGAACCCGAATGGTTCAGCCCTCGACAGATATATTGATATATGTAACCTGTTCTTCAAAAGTAATTCTTTAACTTGATGCACATTCATGATCATTCCACCAAGATGAATTCCATCGAAGATGCATGTTATTGTTATCCTTCACTTTCATTGTTCATATCATGGGCTATTTGCGAGTACAATCAAAAGTACTCATTGGCTTGCCACTGGTTATTTCATTGACCAGGTATGAAAGAACATGATTTGGTGAAGAGTAACTCGGTGACGTTCTTCCGAGCTAGGACGCATCCGAGTCAGATTTCGTGTAGGTTTAGGCTGATGGCATGGGTTCACGCTTTCGACCAATATTTCTGCTATTGGTAAAGTTTGGAGTGTTGGCCTTCTAGTCCTATATATGTAAGACTTGACCACAATGGTCACTTATTGTATTAAATTGTATGTATGGATGTAAGGCCCTTGTTATTCAGTTTTTGTGTGTTCGGTGAGAATTGATCTCTGGGATCACTGAGCATGTTCATTCGGCAATCTCGACTCGTAAGTCGGGGTCCCCACCGAACCCTACAAGGAAGAGTCCACCTTCCCACAAGGGAGGTGGACTACTTTGGGAGGACTCCTCCTTCCTTTCCTTTTAAAGGATTTTTGCCTTTTATCTCCACTCCTAGCCGCATGGGCTTTTGAGAGAGGCTTTGTCGAGCCCACCAGGGGCTGGTCCACCTCCTCTCACAGCCCATAAGGCTCTTGGGTCGTCACACCCCACCCGGTGGTCCCCCGGCACCCTCCCGGCACTTCCAGTACACTACCGATGAGCCCGAAACCTTTCCGGTGACCAAAACAGGACTTCCTATATATCAATCTTTACCTTCCAACCATTCCGAAGCTCCTCGTGACTTCCAGGATCTCATCCGAGACTCCGAACGACCTTTGATCACCAACACCTATAACTCAACTATACCGAAACATCATCGAACCTTAAGTGTGCAGACCCTACGGGTTCGAGAACTATGCAGACATGACCTGAGACACTCCCGGTCAACAGCCAATAGTGGGACCTGGATGTCCATATTGGCTCCTACATATTCTATGAAGATCTTTATCGGTTGAACCTCTATGTCAAGGATTCAGTTAATCCCGTATGTTGTTCCCTTTGTCCTTCGGTATGTTACTTGCCCGAGATTCGATCATCGGTATCTCTATACCTAGTTCAATCTCGTTACCGGCAAGTCTCTTTACTCGTTCCGCAATACAAGATCCGGTGAATAACTCCTTAGTCACATTGCTTGCAAGTATTGTTGTGATGTTGTATTATCGAGTGGGCCCCGAGATACCTCTCCATCACACGGAGTGACAAATCCCAGTCTTGATCCACGCCAACCCAATAGACACCTTCGGAGATACCTATAGAGCACCTTTATAGTCACCCAGTAACGTTGCGATGTTTGATACACACAAGGTATTCCTCTGGTGTCCAGGAGTTGCATGATCTCATGGTCATAGGAACAGATATATTGACATGCATAAAACATTAGCAATAAACTGACACGATCATATGCTATGTTTATAGTATGGGTCTTGTCCATCACATCATTCTCCTCATGATGTGATCCTGTTATCAAGTGACAACACTTGTCTATGGCCAGGAAACCTTGACCATCTTTGATCAACGAGCTAGTCAACTAGAGGCTCACTAGGGACAGTATGTTGTCTATGTATTCACACATGTATTTGAGTTTCCAATCAATACAATTCTAGCATGGATTATATACGATTATTACGAACAAGAAAATATAATCATAACCAATTTATTATTGCCTCTAGGGCATATTTCCAACAGTATCCCACTTGCACTAGAGTCAATAATCTAGTTCACATCACTATATGATTGTAATGAATCTAACACCCATATAGTTCTGGGGTTCGATCATCTCCTGCTTGTGAGAGAGGTTTTTAGTAAACGGGTCTGAACCTTTCAGATCCGTGTGTGCTTTACAAATCTTTATGTCATCCTATAGATGATGCTACCACGCGCCATTTGGACTATTCCAAATGACTACTCCACTATATGAATCCAGGTTACTACTCAGAGTCATCCGGGTTAGTGTCAAAGCTTGCACCAACGTAACCCTTTATGACGAACTCTTTTATCACCTCCGTAATCGAGAAAACTTACTTAGTCCACTAGTTACTAAGGATAACCTTTGACCACTGTCAAGTAATCCACTCCTGGATCACTTTCGTACCCCTTGACAGATTCATGGCAAGGCACACATCAGCTGCGGTACACAACATATCATACTATAGAGCCTATGGCTAATGCATAGGGGACAACCTTCGTCCTTTGTCTTTCTTCTACCGTGGTCGGGCTATGAGTCTTACTTAAATTCACACCTTACAACACATCTAACAACTCCTTCTTTGCTGATCTATTTTGAACTTCTTCGAAAACTTGCCAAGGCATGCATTTCATTGAAAGTTCTATTAAGCGTTTTGATGTATCCATATAGATCTTGATGCATGATAACCCACAAGTATAGGGGATCAATTGTAGCCTTTCTTGATAAGTCAGAGTGTCGAACCCAATGAGGAGCTAAAGGTAGGACAAATATTCCCTCAAGTTCTGTCAACCACCGATACAACTCTACGCACACTTTACGTTCGCTTTACCTAGAACAAGTATGAAACTAGAAGTACTTTGTAGGAGTGATAGTGTAGGTTTGCAAGAAAATAAAGAACACGTAAATAAGAACTAGGGGATGGTAGAAACAAGTACGTTAGTTTAACGAGTGTGGAAAAGTGGTGGTAGAAGTTGCGGAATTGTCCCTAAGCAATTGACTACGTTACTAGACCGATAGCAAGTTTATGTGGGAGAGGCCACTGCTAGCATGTCATCCCTTACTTGGAATTCTATGCACTTATAATTGGAACTATTAGCAAGCATCCGCAACTACTTGTTGGGAAACGTTGCATGGGAAACAAAAAATTTCCTACGCACACACAATACCTAAACGGTGCATAAAAGGATTAACATCACATGCAATTCATGAGTGACATGATATGGCCATCACATGCAATTAAAAGCACCGGCATGATCTTCTTGTCACCGGTGCCACACCATGATCCCCATCATCATGATCTCCATCATCATGCCGCCATCGAGGTTGTCGAGTAAGCTATGCTATTACTACTAAAGCTACGTCCTAGCAATATAGTAAATGCATCTGCAAACACAAACGTTAGTTTAAAGACAACCCTATGGCTCCTTCCGGTTGCCGTAGCATCGACGTGCAGGTCGATATTAACCATTACAACATGATCAACTCATACATCCAATATATCACATCACAAGCATACCCTGCAAAAACAAGTTAGACGTTCTCTAATTGTTGTTGCATGTTTTACGTGGTGGCCATGGGAATCTAGTAGGATCGCATCTTACTTACGCAATCACCACAACGGAGATGTATGAATTTCTATTTAACCTCTCTCCAAGGACCTCCTCGGTCAAATATGATTCAACTAAAGTTGGAGAAACCGACACTTGCCAGTCATCTTTAAGCACACGCAATACCTATCATGGTGATGTTCATCTACGAGAGGAGATTCCGATCTACGTACCCTTGTAGATCGCACAACGGTAAGCGTTAAGAAACACGGAAGATGTAGTGGAATAGCTTGCATGACTCAAATCACCATAGTCATACACTCCATCCCACGATCCCATCACGATCCGTCCCGCGAACTACATCACGATCCGTCCCGCGATCTCATCATGATCCTTCCCGATCTAGTGCCAAACGGACGGCACCTCCGCGTTCAGCACACGTACAACTCGATGACGATCTCCACCTTCTTGATCCAACAAGAGGGGGCGGAGAGGTAGAAGAGTTCTCTGGAAGCGTGACGGCGCGCCGGTGGTGGTGATGTTCTACTCCGGCACGGCTTCGCCTAAGCTCCGCAGAAATACGATCTAGAGGAAAAACTGTGTGGTATAGGGTCGAGCAGCAGGTGGAAAAGTTGCGTCTCAAAAACCCTCAATACCTCTAGTATATATAGGAGGGAGGGAGGGGAGGAGGCAGCCTCAAACCCTCAAGGTTTGGGCGAAATTGGAGGTGGAGGAGTCCTACTCCAATCCTACTTGGAGTAGGATTCCACCTTCCCACTTGGAAACTCTTTCCACCTTGTGTTTTTTTCCTTCTCAAACCTTATGGGCCTTGGTGGGAACTTATTCCAGCCCACTAGGGGCTGGTTTATCTGTTCCCACAGCCCATGAGACCCCTTGGGGCGTGACACCCCCCCCCCCCCCCGATGGTCCCCGACACCCCTCCCGGCACTCCCGGTACACTACCGATGAGCTCGAAACTTTTCCGGTGACCAAAACAGGACTTCCTATATATCAATCTTTACCTCCGGACCATTCCGGAGCTCCTCGTGACGTCCTGGATCTCATCCGGGACTCCGAACAAATTTCGGTTACAAACACCTATAACTCAACTATACCGAAACGTCACCGAACCTTAAGTGTGCATACCTTGCGGGTTCGAGAACTATGTAGACATGACCTGAGAGACTCCTCGGTCAATATTCAATAGCGGGACCTGGATGCCCATATTGGATCCTACATATTCTCCGAAGATCTTATCGGTTGAACCTCAGTGCCAAGGATTCATATAATCCCGTATGTCATTCCCCTTGTCCTTTGGTATGTTACTTGCCCGAGATTCGATCGTCGGTATCCGCATACCTATTTCAATCTCGTTGCCGGAAAGTCTCTTTACTCGTTCCGCAATACAAGATCCCGTGACTTACACTTAGTCACATTGCTTGCAAGGCTTGTGTGTGATGTTCTATTACCGAGTGGGCCTCGATATACCTCTCCGTCATACGGAGTGACAAATCCCAGTCTTGATCCATACTAACTCAACGGACACCTTCGGAGATACCTGTAGAGCATCTTTATAGCCACCCAGTTACGTCGTGATGTTTGATACACACAAGGTATTCCTCCGGTGCCAGTGAGTTATATGATCTCATGGTCATAGGAATAAATACTTGACACGCAGAAAACAGTAGCAATAAAATGACACGATCAACATGCTACGTTCATTAGTTTGGGTCTAGTCCATCACATGATTCTCCTAATGATGTGATCCCGTTATCAAGTGACAACACTTGCCTATGGTCAGGAAACCTTGACCATCTTTGATCAGCGAGCTAGTCAACTAGAGGCTTACTAGGGACAGTGTTTTGTCTATGTATCCACACAAGTATTCTGTTTCCAATCAATACAATTATAGCATGGATAATAAACGATTATCATGAACAAAGAAATATAATAATAACTAATTTATTATTGCCTCTAGGGCATATTTCCAACAGTCTCCCACTTGCACTGGAGTCAATAATCTAGTTCACATCACCATGTGATTCTAACGAATCCAACATCCTTACAGTTCTGGGGTTTGATCACGTCTTGCTCGTGAGAGAGGTTTTAGTCAACGGTTCTAAACCCTTCAGATTCGAGTGAGATTTACAAATCTTTATTTCATCTTACAGATGCTGCTACTATGTACTATTTGGAAACATTCCAAATATCTACTCTAATATATGAATCCGTTTCACTACTCATAGTTATTCGGATTAGTGTCAAAGCTAGAATCGACGTAACCCTTTATGACGAACTCTTTAACCACCTCCATAATGGAGAAAAATTCTTAGTCCATTAGTTACTAAGGATAACTTTGACCGTTGTTCAGTGATTCCATCCTGGATCACTGTCTGTACCTCTTTACAGACTTATAGCAAGGCACACAATAGGTGTGGTACTCAGCATGGCATACTTTAGCTTTTGTCACCCCTGCCCTCAAATACATAGTCCTATCAACATACTACTAACCATATGGTGTGATCCACGCGCGCTCTCATATGATGGGCACCAAAGGACAACAACACAACCACAAGCAAATTAAACCAATCATAGTAATTCATCCATCACCGATAGGATAACGAAAATCTACTCAGACATCATAGGATGGCAACACATCATTGGACAATAATATGAAGCATAAAACACCATGTTTAAGTAGAGGTACAGCGGGTTGTGGGAGAGTGGACCGCTGAATATAGATGGGGGAAGGTGATGGAGGTGTTCGTGAAGATGACGGATCTGTTGGTGTAGATCGCCGTCACACGATGATGTCCCGGGCGGCGTTCCGGTGCCGCCGAGAGAGGGGGGGAGAGAACCCCCCTTCTTCTTCTTCTTCTTCCTTGACCTCCTACCTAGATGGGTTAAGGGTTTCCCCTCTGGTCCATGCTCTCCATGGCGGCGGAGGGGCGAGAGCCCCTCCAAGATTGGATCTCTCTCTTTCTGTCCTTCTGTTTCTGAGCTCCCAGATTCTGGCTTTCACCGTTTCTTAAATTCCCAGAGATCCGTAACACCGATTCGGCTGAAATTTTAACATGATTTTCTTCCGGATATTAGCTTTCTTGCAGCGAAAGAAGGGCCCCAACCTCCTTAGGGTTTGGTCACAAGCCTGCCAACCGCGCCCTAGGGTTGGGGCCGCACCTACTGGGCTTGTGACCTCCTCGGGCATCGTTTCACGTAGATTCTTCTTCCCGAAAATCATAAATATTCCAAAAAACCCGTAGATTTTTTCTTGCGTTTGGACTTCGTTTGGTATGGATAATCTGTGAAACAAAAAACATGCAAAAAAAGAGGAACTGGCACTGAGCACCGGATCAATATGTTAGTCCCAAAAATAGAATAAAAAGATGTCAAAAGTATATGAAAGTTGTAGAATATTGGAATGAAACAATCAAAAATTATAGATACGACAGAGACATATCAATGCTCAATGTTCAAGTAGCTCTATCCAGGTTTCCTTTGAAAAACTCCTTTCAAACAACCCTTTATGCTTTCGAGAAATTCTACATTATTTTCGGTCAACAATATGTCAATCACATATTCTAACCAGAAATTCTGTAGTGCCATTCACTTCTTTGGAAATACAAGTTTCTGACAAACCTAGTATAAACCCAAAATCTTTGATCATCTCATCAAAGCGTATATTCCAACTCCGAGGTGCTTGCTCCAGTCCATAGAAGGATCGCTGGAGCTTGCATACTTGTTAGCATCCTTAGGATTGACAAAACCTTCTGGTTGCATCACATACAACCTGTCCTCAAGGAAACCGTTGAGGAAACAATGTTTTGACATCCTATCGGCAGGATTTCATAAAATAATGCAGCAACTGCTAACATAATTTCAATAGACTTTTAGCATCGCTACGAGTGAGAAAGTCTCATCATAGTGAAGTCTTTGAACTTGTAGGAAACATCTTTGCGACAAGTCGAGCTTTCTTAATGGTGACTTTTCACCATCATCGTGTGGGGACCCCGACTTACGAGTCAGGATGGCCGAATGAACGTGCTTAGTGATCCCAGAGATAATGCTCACCGAACACAGAGATACTAAATATTAAGAGTCTTACATCCAACATACCTAAATGATACATCAAATGACCATCAAGGTCAAGTACAGATAGGTAGGGCCTATAAGGCCAATCACACCGATACATCTACTAGCGGAAATCTTGGGGATAAGCGGGTGCCCATGCCATCAGCCTACACCAATAGGCATTCTGACTAGGAAGCATCCTAGTTCGCAAGTCCGTCTTCGATGAGGTATTCCTCTCCAAACTCTGGTCCTTCCATGTCTAGTCAATAACATAACGAGTGGCAAGCGAGTGAGTACATTGAATGTACTCGCAAACAGCCCATGATAGGGATAATGTGGTATGTATGATAACAAGTAATATGTTGTATTGGTGGATAGCAGCTTATCTGTAAATAAACATGATCATGGATGGATGTGCAACATAAGCTAGATGGTATTTGGAAGAACAGGTTACAGATATCAACATATCTGCTCGGGGCTGAACACTTCGGGTTCACCCGATATGTCAAGTCACCAAACTTGGTCATATCAACTCTTTCACAGATAACTTCTTGAACACACACACACACACACAGAGAGACTTGGTTTATGCGGAAACGGCTGGACGTAGTTTAAGCAAGACCACCAAACTGTCCTTGACCGTGGACACAACTATTTGAATAGTTTTACACTTTGCAGAGGTTGTACGCTGTACCCACGAGATCCGGGAAGCTTCCGTGTCATCCACGACTCACGGTAAATAACATACCTGAGGTAAGTACCCGATCAATGCCTTTTCCCTGACGATACTAGACAAAGAGTTACACTCGATTGGTACCCAACCCACATGATGTACGTCTTATGAGCACTGACTCTGGACAGTATCATCCATGCGGGGACCAACGGTGTGCCTGGAACACGTAAAAATGACATAGTCGTCCTACCTGGCACGACCCCGTCACGAGAGTGACCACATATAACTCCCGCCACTAGTAATGTGGCTCTTTGCTAGCACTGACCAAAGTAATCAACAAAGCCTTGTCACATAAAGGGGTAACATGGTCGCACATGTAAGGTTGGGATGGTCGACACATCATAAATCTAATCCCATTTCCGAAACCACTCACCCGGTGCACCACTTCTTCACAAGTGGACACCTAACTCATCATCACCCTCAGGCATTAGTGGCACCCGACGGGGTTTTAATAAACCTTTGATATTTACCATCATCATGCTCATGCTTCTACTATGCTTAGATCTACTTGTCAACATGAGATTAGCGTGACCCTCATATGGGGTAGGATCATGCTCAAATGCAAGTGCTCCGGAGGAGCCATCGCTAACATCATATCGATAATTTACCGAATACTCATGATCATAAGCAATGGGAATAATTGCTCTATTAGCATGCAATGTAATATTTGCTCAAACATGGTCAAAGGGCTGCTTGCCTTGATTAGCTGTAACACCCTGGTTTTTGCTCCTGTTTTTTTTCCTTTGCGGGATTTGACTCCCGTCTTTCTTCTCGAAGTTATCGGATTTCTCTAGCTCTTGTGTATGTGAAGATGGTCATTTGTACTTGCCTTCCCCATCCAACCAGAAATTCTCCCCAGTCTAACCTTGTCACCCAAGATCTATCTCCGGACTTTGCCATTGAAACCCTACCTTCCGAGTTGTCGGAAGGGAAACCCTAATCCTTCCAATTACAAAGGAACCCCAATTTCCTTTGCCCTATTGCCTCCCAAACCTTTTCCCGCTGATCATCCCTTATCTTTAAACCCTGGATGTGCACCTCTGTATCTCCAGCCTCCTCTCCACCTTCCCAGTAACCTCCCTTGTCACTCCATCGAGCACAAGGATGCCCCCTGCCCTCTAATCGCCACCATGGCCGCCGCCCCTCCTCTGCTAAATTCGCGGAATGCCAACCCCCCTCTCTCTATTCTACCATCTCGAGCAGCCCCACCAGGCCTCGGCGGAGTGCTCCCCCACCTTCATTTGCTCTCCCCGCCACCGAAATGCTGAGCTCATCGCTGCAGTAGCCGCCATCCTCGCAGCCGGCACACACCTTTCCGCCCTCCCAAAGCTGCACCTCCTACCGGGATGGATGCCCCGCGCCGCACTGATCTCTGCGGTGGACGGAGCATCGTCGGAGATGGCCGGAGTCATCCTGTCGAACGCCGGTGCTAGCGCCCTTTCTCTGTCTCGCGAACACGAGCATGAGGTGGAAGAAGGGGGAGCGGGAGGAGAGAGAAGAGACCTAACAGGTGGGTCCTGACCCCACCTGTCAGTGGGAGAGGCACCCGCCAGCGTGGATAAGTGGAGGCGCCAAGCTGCAAGTGTGTTTTCCCCTCTCGGAAGCGTATTTCTCCGAAGGCGCCACCAGTTATTCCAGCCAGTGACCAGTTTGTAAAGTTTATTTTTATAGATTGGTCCCTGAACTTCGTCTAGCTATATTTTTTTGCTCATGACTCCGATTCCGGTGAAACCAATTCCCACATCTTCGTCTCATCGAGCCCGTTCTTTTGGTATCATTTTCACAATGTGTTCTATGTTGCCCTTGCCCTCCAATCAGCCCTCTTCGAGAGAGAACCGTTCCGGCGTATCATTTCGCGGACTCTCCGCATCTCTTCCGGGAGTATTCTTCAACCCCACGCAAGCCGACCATCTGACATATGCCCTCAAGCTTTGCTATGTGTCGTTCTTGCATATTCAAGTGCTTATGTCCGTGTGCATAGTAGTGTGCTATATGAGATGCTGACGAACCCTTGCTCACATTTTTTTCAATGACGACACCACGCCTGAGTCTGAGCTGCTTTCGTCCGTCCGGGGTGGATGTCGACTTTATATTTCTCTTGACAGCAGCTGGCCCGCGCTCTGAGCTGCTTTTCGGCCATCGTGGGCAACTGTTGAATTTCTTTCCGAGGCAGTGACCCTCATGCTCTAAGATGTTCCTCGGCCGTCTTAGGGAACTGCTACATTCTTCTTAGCAACATCGCATCATGCTCTGAGCTGCTTTCCACCCATCTTGAGCAGGGGTTGAGTTATTCCGGTAATGTCCCAGATCTGTGCTGCAAATACCGTTCTGGTGGCCATCGGTTTATTTGCCGGTTTTATGCAAGGATTTCTTGGTCTAATTTACAGCTAGAACTTGTAAATTAATAACTTGCTATTTACATCCTGTCTTATTAATGGAGATAGGGTGTTGTGTTTCTACCATTGCTATTTCATACATAGTTATCATCATGTTAAGTTATTGTTGATGAACAACCATGCTTGATAAATATGATGTTAAAACCAAACCAATCGGTTGATCTAGAGTCACCTGTCCGTAGATAAAATTAGAACTTGTAAATTAATAACTTGCTATTTACATCCTGTCTTATTAATGACTCATGGTGATATGGAGATAGGTTGTTGTGTCTCTACAGTTGCTATTTCATACATAGTTATCATCATGTTAAGTTATTGTTGATGAACAACCATGCTTGATAAATATGATGTTAAAACCAAACCCAGTTGGTTGATCTAGAGTCACCTGTCCGGGCTTATCCGTGCAACCACATTTGCCGGTATGGGACGGCCGTGACTTGGGCTGATCTCGTGCTCTTCCACCGGTACCACCACACAGGGAAGGTTATGTGAGCGTGCTACCTTGGCCCGGTAGGCGGCGATAACCTTGTGAGCCAGTTGATTGTTTTGTGCCGACGTCCCCGTTTGGGACAGTTTAGTTTGGCCACGACGGTGGGAGGTGTCACGAGGACAAAGGGCCACCCAGGGCAGGACTCCAGGGGAGGATTAATGCCGGTGGTACAATGGAAGAGTCACGGGTCAGGCATGTATCATTGGAGCAACACTGGTACACCCGAATGGGATCACGAGGTAAGTGCTCCATGGTGTGGGTAAAGTGTGCAACCTCTGCAGAGTGTCAAATCTATTCGAATAGCTGCGCCCATGATATTGGACAGCCCTTCTAGACCTCCGTAGGTGGTTGATGTCAGTTGTGCTTCCCTTGCAACGGTGCCAAGAATAGTCGTGTCGACGGCACCAGGAATCCTTCAGCTGCGGATACGCCTTAAGGGATTTCCTAGGAAAGTATGCAAAGGATTTCCCCCGTGGCCTTGGAGCCTTGCGTTGTTGTTCCCTGGAAGCGGAAAGGGTGATGTAGCACAGCGGTGGTAAGTATTTCCCTCAGTTTGAGAACCAAGGTATCAATCCGGTGGAGGAGTATGTCAAGATCCTGCACAAACACAAAAGCTTGCTCCCAACGCTATGAAGGGGTTGTCAATCCCTTATAGATTGTTTGCCAAGTGAGAACTGAAAGCAACAAAGTGACAAAGCAAAGTAAAAGCGGAGGTGTAAACGATGGATGTGAATAGACCTGGGGGTTGTAGTGTTTACTAGCGGCTTCTCTCATGAAAGCAAGTAGACGGTGAGTGAACAAATTACTGTCGAGCAATTGATAGAATCGCGCAAAGTCGTGATGATATCTATGCAATGATTATATCTATAGGCATCACGTCCAAAACAAGTAGACCGATACTTTCTGCATCTACTACTATTACTCCACACGTTGACCGCTATCCAACATGCATATAGTGTATTAAGTCCATAAGAACAGAGTAATGCCTTAAGCAAGATGACATGATGTAGAGGGATAATCTCAAACCAATGATAAAACCCCCATCTTTTTACCCTTGATGGCAACTACTTGATGTGCGCCTTGCTGCCCCTACTGTCACTAGGAAAGGTCACCACATGGTAGAACCCAAAACCAAGCACTTCTCCCATTGCAAGAATCATAGATCTAGTTGGCCAAACAAAACCCAAGACTCGGAGAGACTTACAAGGATATCAAATCATGCATATAAGAAATCAGCAAAGACTCAAATATATATCATAGATAATCTGATCACAAATCCACAATTCATCGGATCTCGACAAACACACCGCCAAAGAAGATTACATCGGATAGATATCCATGAAGATCATGGAGAACTTTGTATTGAAGATCCAAGAGAGAGAAGAAGCCATCTAGCTACTAACTACGGACCCGTAGGTCTGATGTGAACTACTCACGAGTCATTGGAGGGGCGATGATGACGATGATGAAGCCCTCCAACTTCAAAGTCCCCTCTGGCAGTGCGTCGGGTAGGGTCTCCACATGAGATCTCGCGGAAACGGAAGCTTGCGGCGGCGGAAAAGTATTTTCGAGGCTCCCTTGATTTTTTGTTGAATATTTCGGAATATATAGGCCAAGGATCTAGGTCAGGGGGCGGCCAGGGAGGCCACAAGCCCTGCCACCGCCGCCTCCCCCTGGTGGCGGAGTGGGAGCTTGTGGGCTCCCTGGAGCCCACCTGGCTTGGCCCAGAGTCCCCTGATCTTCTTCCGTTCGGGAAAAAATCATTTCGGGGTTTTTATTCCGTTTGGACTCCGTTCCAAAATCAGATCTGAAAAGAGCCAAAAACACAAAAAAAACAGGAACTGGCACTTGGCACTGAATGAATAAGTTAGTCCCAAAAAAGATATAAAAGGTACATAAAACATCCAAAGAAGACAAGATAACAACGTGAAACCATCAAAAATTATAGATACGTTTGAGACGTATCAGTGGTCAACCGTATCAGTGATAATAATGATGGAATAACTCGTCTTGTGCAAACAACGGAAGATGTCAGGTATATGACATGCTAGCCATGGGATGGCTATGAGATGAGTGGTCGGATGACCACATGAGTTGGATTGGATTTGGATCACATTCAGATTGGATCTGAGAATATTCAGAGTATAATTTATTTACTTAATATGATTTACCTTATCGTATTTACTTTAGTAGTTATCTTGCTAGATAATCCTAATATATCATGATATTTAATCGTGCTAGATAGGTAAGCTATGTCATGATAATTAATATTGCTCTAATAACAAGTGCATGCTTCAATGCCATAAATTGCATTGCTTAGTGTATATGTTAGTTTGGTTTGCTTGCGAGTACATTCAAAAGTACTCAGCGGCTTTTAACATGGCCAAGTTCACGTAAGGATCCGTTTTCCGTCATCGAGGAACCGGAGCGTTCGCGGTCTAGGAGAGTAACCGAGTCAGATCCCTGTGGATTGTAGCCGCACCAAGACCATGCTGCCTTAGATAGAGCTTTTCCGCTACCATCACCCTTGTAGTATATCATGTAAGACTCATATAACCATTAATAGAAATGCCTGTGGTCAAGATACTTGTTGTAAACATGCATGCCATAGTGATTTCCTCCGCTCGTATGCGCGACGACCGTTTGGCTACAGCGATAATCATTCGGGGTGCCACAACGAATGGTATCAGAGCATCCATGCTGACTATAGGTTACCCTAGCCAGACTCCACTGTCTTGTGTTCAGTGGAAGGCCTATATGGATTTCAGCCATCTTTGCCACTTGGCACGACTACTATTGATCATAAGGCAACCCCATAGGTTTTCGGCTCCATCACACCCCAACTCTCGTGGCCCTTGACTTCCGTGTGAAATACTCACACCCGGCAATGACCCATGAGCCATGAAACCCCTAGGTAAACCAGATATCCTTACCCTGCTTACTAGCCCTGGCATCTCTCTTCTACTCTAGTTTCCTTTGGGAAACACTCATAAGTTCTATCGATCCTCGACAACCTTAGGAACGTTGACTAAGCCACTTTGGCTATGGTCCTGCGTCGAGTGTGATGCTCCCTAAGGAAGTAGTGGGAGTTGACACCAGTGCCACCAGGAGCATTGTGTGGTTTCGCTTCTAAATACTTAGAGGTGCATCAAGTGCACTGTAATAGTTATACTAGTGGATCCCTAGCCATGTGTGTAGGGTCCGTAAAATTTGAGCTTCATTTGCTTCTTGGTTTTTCATGGTTCTTGTTTCTTCTGTTGATTTCGTTTTTCTGCTCCGACTGGATCCATCTGCAAGAGTTGCCTAAGAAGATCAGCATACAACTTGGATAATACCCAATAATCCAGATTCAGCAAGAGTCAAGCCAAGCCAACTGCGTGGTATTCAGAATAGCAGCACCGGATATGTCAGGAATGAAGAATGAGTCAAAGGCAGAATATATGTGCAACAGACAAGACCAGAATATAACTAAGAGAGTTGGCCTCAGAACCGTTCATACTCGAGGAAGCATTCACGAGAGCTACCAAGAATGAACATCAGTAGGGACAAATTATTCCGTCCGCGATACAGGGATTATTTCAGTTAGTGAAGCGAACCTTGAGTCTTTTCTCAATGAACCCGAGAATCATTTATCACCCACCGAGGACATAATTCAAGAATGTGAATGAGCCAGAAGTAGCAACCAAACTCCGGTTCGCACGCAATATGGATAAGTTCATGGTTGTCCGAATCAAGGAGAACCGAATGGAATTATGTGTCAACTGCTTATTATCGGCAACACCTGGGTTGAATGCGAAGGGTATTCTGAATTGATTAACGACATGGAGTCTGCGTTAGTCATGCAACCCTTACAGCAACAATAATCAGACCAGCAGAAGGACAAGCGATGTGCATGACCAATGGAATATCTTCAGTCAAGGTATGGCCCATATCAAGTTCTGGCTCTGCTATGGGTAAAGTTCTGGATACTTCAAAAGGAAGCCAGAACCGGCCCTAGATTTGACGATACATCACAATAAAAGGCTTCTGCTATAAGGAACCCAACCTTCCCTCGCAAGCAACCCTTCTGGGATACGACACTCCCATCTTCCATAGCATGCTACCGCGGAAAACTTCCAGCATAAGGCACTCGAATTTCCATAGTAAGCCACATGAAGGAAAACTTTTGAGGGACGATACCCAACCTTCTTCAGCACGCTACTCTAGCAGAAGCTTCGAGCATAAGGAATTCAGTCTTCCCCATCGTGCCTACAATATGTGTGTCAGAAGCAAGAACTAGTCTGGACACACATTTGCCTCAGAACCCAGTGGTTATGAAAGGATTTATCCTACACCTGCATATGTTGTGAGTATGCAGTCCAGTGGATCAATTCATGGGAGCCAATGATACACGGGAATGACTGTGTCAGAGAAACATTGGCCCCTTGTTTAAAAGAAGAATATGAGCACATCAACCCCTACGAGATATGCAAGAGTAAGTTGTGAGAACAAGCGAACACACAAGGAAAACAATCAAGGAATAGTGTTGGCACAACATGAAAAGTACATCAAAGGAACCTTCAAGAACCAAAGAAGTTGTGGACAAACAACATCTATGACAGTCAACAAGATACAGCTTCACACACAGAGAGGTATTACCAATTTTTGTCAGGATTTTCCATATATGGCCACAACAATGCAGTCAGTATGTCATGCTCATCCTGAAACGGTCCATCCACCAAGACAAGAGGTTATGCTCCAAAAGATACATCGGATGATAGTGATACTATAATCAGCTCAATGGTCACTAGAAAGGACTAGAGAGGCTTGATGACCCACAAGTATAGGGGATCAATCGTAGTCCTTTCGGTAAGTAAGAGTGTCGAACCCAACGACGAGTAGAAGGCTCTGATAACCGGTTTTCAGCAAGGTAATAACTGCAAGCACTGAAAGTAGCGGTAACAAGTGATGGTGTAGTGAGGTGAACTGTAGCAAGTGAAAAGTAACAAGTAACAAGTAGTAGCAACGGTGCATCAAAGTGGCCCAATCCCTTTTGTACCAAGGGACAAGCCTGAACAAAGTCTTATAGGAGGAAAAACGCTCCCGAGGACACACGAGAATTTTTGTCATGCTAGTTTCATCATGTTCATGTGATTCGCGTTCGTTACTTTGATAGTTTGATATGTGGGTGGACCGACGCTTGGGTACTGCCCTTACTTGGAAAAGCATCCCACTTATGATTAACCCCTCTCGCAAGCATCCGCAACTACGAAACAAGAATTAAGACAACGTCTAACCATAGCATTAAACTAGTGGATCCAAATCAGCCCCTTACGAAACAACGCATAGACTGGGGTTTAAGCTTCTATCACTCTAGCAACCCATCATCTACTTAATACTCCCCAATGCCTTCCTCTAGGCCCAAATAATGGTGAAGTGTCATGTAGTCGACGTTCATATAACACCACTAGAGGAAAAGCAACATACAACATATCAAAATACCGAACGAATACCAAATTCACATGACTATTATTAGCATGACTTATCCCATGTCCTCAGGAACAAAAGTAACTACTCACAAAGCATAATCATAATCATGATCAGAGGTGTAATGAGTAGCATCAAGGATCTGAACATAAACTCTTCCATCGAGTAATCCAACTAGCATCAACTACAAAGAGTAATCAACACTACTAGCAACCTTACAAGTACCAATCGGAGTTGCGAGACGGAGATTGGTTACAAGAGATGAACTAGGGTTTGGAGATGAGATGGTGCTGATGAAGATGTTGATGGTGACGAGTCCCCTCCGATGAGAGGAGTGTTGGTGATGACGATGGCGATGATTTCCCCTCCGGGAGGGAAGTTTCCCGGCAGGATCGTCCTGCCGGAGCTCTAGATTGGTTCTGCTCAAGTTCCGCCTCATGGCGGCGGAGAATCCACGAAAAAGCTCCACCCTAATTTTTTTCCGGACGAAACCCTTCATATAGCAGAAGAGGGGAGCCAGTGGGCCACCAGGGTGCCGACAAGCCCTGACGTCGCGGCCAGGGGGGTAGGCCGCGGCCACCAGGCTTGTGGGCCCCTGGCATCTCCCCTCTGGCACTTCTTTCGCCCAATATTTTTTATATATTCCCAAAAAATTCCACGTTGATTTTCAGGGCATTTGGAGTTGCGCACAATAGAGGACTCAGAGTTGCTCCTTTTCCAGTCCAGAATTCCAGCTGCCGGTATTCTCCCTCTTCAAATAAACCTTGCAAAATAAGAGAGAAAAGGCATAAGTATGGTACCACAAAGTATAATAATAGTCCATAAAGCGATAAATATCAACATGAAAGCATGATGCAAAATGGACGTATCAACTCCCCCAAGCTTAGACCTCGCTTGTCCTCAAGCGAAAACCAAGATCCATAAACATGTCCACATGTTTAGGGATGAAGGTGTCGACAAAACAAAATACGGACATGAGGAAATCATGATCACAAATAGAACATCAATACATCATAAAGATTCTTATGGGAAAGTATCAATTCCTTCACAAAGCAAAGCATGAAACAAAAACCTTACCAAGAAGTAGCCAAAAACAGTCCATAGTCATTGAACCAATTGCAATTTATCATATCATCAGAAAGAGTCAAATAAGAGCTTGTAAAGAAAATCCACATACACAATCATCTCTTTTGTTTTCCACAATTGTTACAACTCACGTGGTACTCATGGCATCAAAGTTTTAGTTGGACACAGAGAAAGATAGGGGCTTATAATTTTGCCTCCCAACCATTTACCTCAAGGGTAAAGTCAACAATAATAAAGCATAAGTACTCATCTCCAAGTTGATATATGAATATAGATCTTTCCCTAGCATATGACGTTCACCAAGATAAAGGTGAAATAAGGAATTGGCGAAGATCACCATGACTCTTTCAAGGGCAAAAAGTAAAGGTACAAGATAGGCCCTTCGCACAGGGAAGGAGAGGTTGTCATGTGCTTTTGAGGTTTGGATGCGTGTCCTCTTAATGCGGAGGAACGTCACTTTATATTGCCTCCTGTGATAAAGAACTTTATTATGCAGTCTGTCACTTTTATGTCTTCCTCATCATAGGTTCGTATAAAGCTTATTTTCCACACACTAATAGATCATACATATTAGAGAGAAATTTTTATTGCTTGCACCGATGACAACTTACTTGAGGGATCTTATTCAATCCATAGGTAGGTATGGTGGACACTCATGGCAAAACTGGGTTGAAGGTTTATGGATGCACAAGTAGTATCTCTACTTGGTCGGGGAGTTTTGGCTAATATGAGGTGGAAGCAATTGTCACATGCTAAGGGATCTCTAAACATATAACACTGTTTGGAACCAAGCAAACACAATTCATTATGTTGTCTTCCTTGTCCAACATCTACTTCTAAGCATGTAATAGTTTGGTGAGTGCTCACAATTATAGAAAGTGTCTATGATGATATATTTATATGTGAACCTTTCTTTCCTTATTACTTCTTATTAATTACAACAATGACTGGGGTCTATGTTGGTCTATTCTCAACAAGTTTCAATCATCATACTTGTTATATGTGAAGCTATCACTTTCCATAAGATCATCTCATGATCTTTCATGCTATCGTTCCTTTCATACTTTTGATCACGGCACAAAACAAAGCCCTTGACTAAGATACTCTTTATTATATAGCTCGCAAGCTCAAATACATCGGGGGAGACACAAGGCAAAAAGACTCAAACTAAACACTAAAGACTTATTCCACTAACAGAACAAAGTAAAAACTGAAAAAGAAAGAACTAAAACAAAGGTAAAAGCAGAAGATATAAGGGTGATATGATACCAGGGCAACTCCCCCAAGATTGGCACAAGCCAAGGGAGTTGCCCATACCAATGCTTAGTTGTCTCCCTTTGGTGGTGATGGTGGTGGAGTCTTTGAGAGGTCTTGAGCTTGTTTAATTTCCAATGGAGCATGAAATTCTGCTTCCTCAGATCGTCGTTTTCTTCTTCAAGCTTCAACACCCTATGACATAATTCCTGCTTACTCTCCTGCAGGAAACGAGAAGGGATAAACAAAGTCTTATGCTTTTTCCTGGAGTTGGGGAGGCTTGACTTCTTGAACTCCACATGGGTGTTCGCAGGTTGAGGTAGAGGAGCCTCCTCCTCGTCACAGCTTGTTTGCTCCTTCCCCTTTGGTTCATGGTCCTCTTACTCATCTGTGGTCCAACCATAAGGATCTAAGTCCCCATAGACCTTGGGGTTAGCAAGGTAATCAGCCACATAGCTCCCCCCTCAAAATCCTGAGAAGACATCTTGAACTAGATCTGCGGCAGAAAACAAGCTCGAAACGAAAACAGAGGAAAACTGCGTGATACGGAGATCAAAACCCTCGGATGTATATATAATGATTTTTTCTGGACCAGAAGGAGTGCTCCGCAAGAAAACAGAGTCCGGGAGGCACACGAGGTGCCCACAAGCCCTGTTGTCGCGGCCAGGGGGGCTGCAGCATCCAAGCTTGTGGCCGCCTCGTGCGCTCTCCGGACTGCTTTTTATTTTTCTATTTTTTCCAAGAATTCCAAAACGGAGAAAATTTCCTATTGGAAAAGTTTTGGAGTCCAATTACTTTCCGAAACACACACCTCTTCGTTTTCAGAGTCTGAAAACAGGCTGATAAACATCCCTTATGTACTCCTCTAGAGTTATGATGTTGATGATATTGGTCTCAACATTTATGGGAGTACCCGAGATATAATGCTTGATTCTTTGCCCATTTACCACTCTCGGAAAATTACCTTCCGTGTTACTGATTTTGATGGCACCGGATCGATATACTTCCTCGACAACGTAGGGACCTTCACATTTAGAGAGAAGTTTGCCTGCGAAGAATCTTAAGCGAGAATTGTATAGCAGGACATAATCACCTACATTGAACTCACGTTTTTGTATTCTTTTATCGTGCCATCTCTTAACCTTTTCCTTGAACAACTTGGCATTCTCATATGCCTGGGCCCTCCATTCATCTAATAAGCTGATATCAAACAACCGCTTCTCACCGGCAAGTTTGAAATCGAAGTTGAGCTCTTTGATTGCCCAATAAGCTTTGTGTTCTAACTCAAGAGGTAAATGACAGGCCTTACTGTAAATCATTTTACACGACGACATGCCCATGGGATTCTTATAAGCAGTCCTATAAGCCCATAGTGCATCATCAAGTTTGTTAGACCAATTCTTTCGAGATCTATTGACAGTCTTTTGTAAGATCAATTTGATCTCCCTATTACTCAACTCCACTTGACCACTAGACTGAGGATGATAAGGAGATGCAACTCTATGGTTGACATCATACTTAGCGAGCATCTTGCGGAAAACACCATGAATGAAGTGTGAACCGCCATCAGTCATCAGATATCTAGGGACTCCATATCTTGGGAAAATGACTTCTTTAAGCATCTTAATAGAGGTGTGGTGATCAGCATTTCTAGTGGGGATAGCTTCTACCCACTTAGTGACGTAATCCACAGCACCTAAGATGTGAGTGTACCCATTGGAACTCGGGAAGGGTCCCATATCATCAAAGCCCCAGACATCAAATTGTTCAATCACAAGTGAATAGTTCATAGGCATTTCCTGACGCTTACTAATGTTCCCTATTCTTTGGCATTCGTCACAGGATAAGACAAACTTGCGGGCATCCTTGAAGAGAGTGGGCCAATAGAAACCTGATTGCAATACCTTATAGCAGTTCTATCTCCAGCATGATGTCCTCCGTAGGCTTCAGAATGACACTTCTGCAGGATCTGCCCCTATTCATGTTCAGGCTCACAATGTCTAATAACACCATCTACTCCTTCCTTATAAAGGTGAGGATCATCCCAAAAGTAGTGTCTCAAATCAAAGAAGAATTTCTTCTTTTGCTGGTAGGTGAAACTGGGTGGTATGTATTTAGCTACGATATAGTTTGCGTAATCAGCATACCACGGTGCACTATGTGAAGTGCGGATGACATTCAATTGCTCATCAGGAAAGCTGTCATCAATAGGTCGTGGGTCATCAAGGACATTCTCTAGCCAGGACAAGTTATCTCCTACAGGGTTATCAGCACCCTTTCGGTCAACAACGTGCAAATCAAATTCCTGTAGCAGGAGAACCCATCTGATTAGCCTAGGCTTAGCGTCATTCTTCTCCATAAGGTACTTAATAGCAGCATGATCAGAGTGAATAGTGACTTTGGAGTCAACTATATAAGATCCGAACTTTTCACATGCAAACACGACTGCTAAAAACTCCTTCTCCGTAGTAGCATAGTTTCTCTCGGCACTGTCTAGAGTTTTACTAGCGTAGTGAATAATATTCAACTTCTTGTCAACTCTTTGTCCTAGAACAGCACCAACAGCGTAATCACTAGCATCGCACATGATTTCAAAGGGCAAGTTCCAATCAGGTGGTTGGACAATAGGTGCGGTTATCCAAGCCTTCTTAAGTATTTCGAAAGCTTCCTCACAATCCTCATCAAAAACAAAATGAACATCCTTCTGCAAGAGGTTGGTAAGAGGCCTAGAAATCTTAGAGAAGTCTTTAATGAACCTTCTATAGAAACCAGCATGACCTAGGAAACTTCGTAAACCTCTCATATCTATGGGGCAAGGCATTTTCTCAATTGTATCAACCTTAGCCTTATCAACTTCGATGCCTTTCTCAGAGATTTTGTGTCCTAAGACGATGCCTTCATTAACCATGAAGTGACACTTATTCCAGTTCAAGACGAGGATGGTATCCTTGCATCTCTATAAGACTCGATCAAGGTTGGTGAGGCAATTGTCAAAGGAAGAACCATAAACGGAGAAATCATCCATGAAAACCTCAACAATCTTTTCACAAAAGTCAGAGAACATTGCCATCATACACCTTTGAAAGGTGGCAGGTGCATTGCATAAGCCAAAAGGCATACATCTATAAGCAAAGGTACCGAAGGGGCAGGTGAAAGTGGTTTTCTCCTGATCAGATTGTGCAACAGGTATTTGCGAGAAACCTGAATAACCGTCTAGAAAGCAGAAGTGTGTGTGTGTGTTTAGATAGCCTTTCTAGCATTTGGTCGATAAACGGCAAAGGATAATGGTCTTTCCTGGTTGCCTTATTCAACTTCCTAAAATCAATCACCATCCTATAGCCAGTAATAATCCTCTGAGGGATCAACTCATCCTTATCATTAGGGACAACGACAATGCCTCCCTTCTTAGGAACGCTATGAGCAACATGATAGATAATACATGCTTCCAGGAGCTTTAGTATTTCTTTTCTCACTACTTCTTTCATCTTAGGATTTAATCTCCTTTGATGATGAACAACTGGTTTGAATTCAGGACCAGTTTTGATCTTGTGCTGGCATAGAGTGGGACTAATGCCCTTAAGATCATCAAGAGTATATCCAATAGCAGCACAGTGCTTCCTCAGAGTTTTTAGTAACTTCTTTTCTTCATGCTCTGAGAGGCTAGCACTAATAATAACAGGATATATCTCCTTTTCATCAAGATGGGCACACTTAAGTGTATCTTGTAACTGTTTTAGGTCGAACACAAGATCACCCTTTGGTGGGGGAGGATCCCCAAGCAATTCAACACGCATATTATTCTTAAGAATAGGATATTGTTCTAAAACAATTTTATCTATCTCATCTCTTTCATCCATATGCATATCATTTTCATGCTCATGTAGATATTTCTCTAAAGGATTCGTAGGAGGTATGGCAATAGAGGCAAGAGCAATGATTTCATCCCTACCAGACGACTCTTTTTCATGGGTTTGTCTTCCAAACTTGGAGAAGTTAAATTCATGAGACACACCCTCGAAACTAACAGTGACAGTCTGTTTAATGCAATCAATATGAGCATTGACACTGTTGAGGATGGGTCTACCAAATATGATGGGACAAAAGCTATCTTGTGCAGTAGCAAGGATGAGGAAATCAGTAGGATACTTCGTCTTACCACACAGGACTTCTACATCTCTCACAATTCCCACAGGGCAGATAGTATCTCTATTAGCTAGCGTAATAGTGACATCAATGGGTTATATATCAGCAGGTGCAATCTCATCTTTGATTTCAACATAAATGGACCGGGGTATTGCACTAACACTAGCGCCCATATCACATAAACCATGATAACAGTGATCTCCTATCTTGACAGAAACAACGGGCATACTACAGGTCTGTATTTGTCTTTCGCGTGAGGTTTAGCAATTCTAGCGGAGTCCTCACAGAATTTGATAACATGCCCGTCTATGTCTTCGGCTAAGAGATCTTTGATAATAGCGACACTAGGTTCAATTCTAATTTCCTCAGGGGGTGCAGGTGGTCGAATGTAACCCCTACGTATCACAGTTGGAGCTTTAGAATAATCCCTTTTCCTAGCAGGGTAAGGTGGTTTCTCAGTGTAGGCACAAGGAACAATAGGATCATTATAGGCAATGACTTTCTCTTCAACTAGATTGGGTTTAACTATGTTGACTTCTATAGGAGGATGATACTTAAACCACTTCTATTTGGGTAGATCAACATGAGCAGCAAAACATTCTCATAGAGAAGCTACTATCTCAGAGTCCAGTCCATACTTAGCGCTAAAATCTCTAGAAGTGTTTGTTTCAACAAAAGATTTAACGCAATCAAACTGGAAATTCATACTTGACTCCTTACCTTCTTCAAGATCCCAATCTTCAGAGTTACATTTGATTCTTTCCAATAAATTCCACTTGTGGTCAATATCCTTCTTCATAAAAGAACCGGTACAAGAAGTGTCAAGCATGGTACGATCTTCATGAGAAAGCCGAGCATAAAAGTTCTGAGTGACAATTTATCTCGAGAGCTAATGATTGGGGCATGAATATAGCATTGAATTAAGCCTCCCCCAAGCTTGAGCTATGCTTTCCCTGTCACGAGGCCAAAAGTTATAAATATAATTCCGATCACGACGTACTAAATGCATAGGATACAACTTTTGATGAAATTCCAATTTCAACCGATTGTAGTCCCATGATCCAGTATCATCACATAGTCTATACCATGTCAATGCCTTATCCTTAAAAGATAAAGGAAAGACTTTCTTCTTTACCTCATCCTTGGGCAAACCTGCAAGCTTAAATAAACCACAAACTTCATCTACATAGATTAGATGCAAGTCTAGATGTGAAGATCCATCTCGTGTAAAAGGATTAGCCAGCAGTTTCTCAAGCATATCCGAAGGAATTTCATAAAAGATATTTTGAGTAGGTATCTTAGGTTGAGGAGCAACTCCTCGTGCCTCCGTTCGTGGTGAAGATACCCCGAACAAATTCCTCAAAGGAACAGTTTCCATAGTGACAAGTGACAATAAATTTCAGCACAATATATAAATGTTTCCTTACCAAATTCCACTTACCAAAGGCGCTTCACTCCCCGGCAACGGCGCCAGAAAAGAGTCTTGATGACCCACAAGTATAGGGGATCAATCATAGTCCTTTCGATAAGTAAGAGTGTCGAACCCAACGAGGAGCAGAAGGCTCTGATAAACAGTTTTCAACAAGGTAATAAGTGCAAGCACTAAAAGTAGCGGTAACAAGTGATGGTGTAGTGAGGTGAAACGTAGCAAGTGAAAAGTAACAAGTAACAAGTAGTAGAAACAGTGCAAAAAAGTGGCCCAATCCCTTTTGTAGCAAGGGACAAGCCTGAACAAAGACTTATAGGAGGAAAAACGCTCCCGAGGACACACGGGAATTTCTGTCATGCTAGTTTCATCATGTTCATATGATTCGCGTTCGTTACTTTGATAGTTTGATATGTGGGTGGACCAGCGCTTGGGTACTGCCCTTACTTGGACAAGCATCCCACTTATGATTAACCCCTCTTGTAAGCATCCGCAACTACGAAAGAAGAATTAAGACAACGTCTAACCATAGCATTAAACTAGTGGATCCAAATCAGCCCCTTACGAAGCAACGCATAGACTGGGGTTTAAGCTTATGTCACTCTAGTAACCCATCATCTACTTACTACTCCCCAATGCCTTCCTCTAGGCCCAAATAATGGTGAAGTGTCATGTAGTCGACGTTCACATAACACCACTAGAGGAAAACAACATACAACATATCAAAATAGTGAACGAATACCAAATTCACATGACTATTATTAGCATGACTTATCCCATGTCCTCAGGAACAAAAGTAACTACTCACAAAGCATAATCATAATCATGATCAGAGGTGTAATGAGTAGCATAAAGGATCTGAACATAAATTCTTCCACCAAGTAATCCAACTAGCACCAACTACAAAGAGTAATCAACACTACTAGCAACCTTACAGGTACCAATCGGAGTTGCGAGACGGAGATTGGTTACAAGAGATGAACTAGGGCTTGGAGATGAGATGGTGCTAATGAAGATGTTGATGGTGACGAGTCCCCTCCAATGAGAGGAGTGTTGGTGATGACGATGGCGACGATTTCCCCCTCCGGGAGGGAAGTTTCCCCGGCAGGATCGTCCTGCCGGAGCTCTAGATTGGTTCTGCTCAAGTTCCGCCTCATGGCGGCGGAGAATCCACGAAAAAGCTCCACCCTAATTTTTTTCCGGACGAAACCCTTCATATAGCAGAAGAGGGGAGCCAGTGGGCCACCAGGGTGCCCACAAGCCCTGACACCGCGGCCAGGGGGGTAGGCCGCAGCCACCAGGCTTGTGGCCCCCTGGCAGCTCCCCTCTGGCACTTCTTTCGCCCAATATTTTTTATATATTCCCAAAAAATTCCATGTTGATTTTCAGGGCATTTGGAGTTGCGCAGAATAGAGGACTAAGACTTGCTCATTTTCCAGTCCAGAATTCCAGCTGCCGGTATTCTCCCTCTTCAAATAAACCTTGCAAAATAAGAGAGAAAAGGCATAAGTATGGTACCACAAAGTATAATAACACTCCATAAAGCGATAAATATCAACATGAAAGCATGATGCAAAATGGACGTATCAAGGCTATATATATGAACGGAGCCATCTCTACGAGAGATAGAGTTTGAAACAAGATAGAATGGCTCAAAGCATACCAGCATCAACAACTTTTAGATATCATGACGTCATTGGAATAAGAGATTACTGTCTATGATTATTTTCTGATCATGCCTGACATTTGAGTTGAGGATATAGCAGCAATAGCTCGATCATGTTGATTCCTTGAGTTATGGATCACCTAAGGGCAAAATCAGGATGCATAAGCCAGCAGGAAACATCACAATAGAACCCATAGCCAGACTGAGCCTTCTGACATGGCAAAAGAAAGCCACTCCCATTCACTCGAGGACATACGAGCACGTGAGCCTGGTACCAGGAAAGGATGTATTACCCATGACAATTAGGGTACGAAGCATTACAATAAAGCCGAAGCAGATACTTCCAGGCCCTGGAACTAAGATGATTGTTGGTAGTACCCGCTACCCCACCCCGAAGCACCACTATCAAAATAAACGGTACACCTCACATGAAAGAGAAGGATTCAGGAAAGCTATGTGCAGAGACAACACCGGGTACCTCTGGAGAGTTAGATTAAAAGGCCAGTGAACCAACAAAGACAACATCGCCGATGGATCCAAGTCGCACATAGGTAAGTCCCCCTTCCCAGGGAGGTAAGCCTGGAACTCTCGAGGACAAGATTTTCTTAATGGGGGTAGGTTTGTAACACCCTGGTTTTCGCTCCTGTTTTTTTCCTTTGCGGGATTTGACTCCCGTCTTTTTTCTCGATGTTACCGGATTTCTCTACCTATTGGGTATGTGAAGATGGTCATCTGTACTTGCCTTCCCCATCCTACCAGAGATTCTCCCTAGTCCAACCTTGTCACCCAAGGTCTATCTCTGGACTTTGCCATTGAATCCCTACCTTCCGAGTTGCCGGAAGGGAAACCCTAATCCTTCCAGTTACAAAGGAACCACAATTTCCTTTGCCCTTCTGCCTCCCAAACCTTTTCCCACTTATCATCCCTTATCTTTAAACCCTGGATATGCAAAAATATTGCCAAGTCATTTGCAATATGTTTCATTTATAATTAATTATTTTTTCTGCGAGTTAAAGGAATTAAATCCAGGAAAATATCTATCCATCTCCAAAGTTCATGAAAGCTTGTGGAGATATTCTTTGTGATCATATTGAGCTCCCATAAAATATTGGCCATTATAAAATGGGGGAAATTGCCTTTTCCTATTTAATGCCAATATTGCATTTTGGACACTTTCTAAAGGAACTAGCATTTTGGTAGCGAGGAAAATTCCCAAATAAATTGTGGAGCTTCTCCTATCCATATATTCCCCATTTCCATCAAGAACCCAAGTTCCATAGTTCAAGTTTTGAGCACAACATCAATTTGCAATTTTTGTCTAGTTTTGCACATTGCAAAGGAAGTGCTCTATTAATTTATCTATTTGAGCTGAAACTTTTCATGGTGGTTAACATTGATAAATCACTCATGAATACCAAGAATCAACTCAGTCCATCTATCCATTTTCCCTCAGTATTTTTCCCAAGTTCATGTCCAAAGCTTTGTGAAGGAAGTACCATTTTGGTGTCCCCAAATGGTATGAAACTTTTACAGTAGCTTCATATATTCAAATAACTTCCCTCCACGAAATTCCAGTTGTTTTGATCTAGCCAATTTTCCCCAGAACTCTCTTTTGCATTTCTGGTCAGTTTACCAAATTGCAAAGGAAATGCCATATGTATTGATCCATTTGATCTAAAACTTTTATAGATCATTAACCTGAGTGTATCACCACTGTATGCCAAAATTCAGCCACTTTCACCAAGCCAACATTCTCCATAAACATGCAAACACCTTGCTTTCAGAACCGTTTTCTGCAAATCTCCCTCACCCTAGAGTCATCCAGCTGCTTCTAGACACCTCTTGTATCTATCTAAGAAGCAAGGGAACTATTAGACAAGCTTAGACATGCAGAAGCCTTCGGGAGCATGCCATGTACGTGGTGACCACGAGTAGAGCCGGCCAAAACGGTGGTCTACGTACTGTGCTCGTCGGCAGGCCTACTCCGGCCAACTTTGGCGCGTCGAGCTGCCCTTCGTCAGGTCGGCGTCGTAAACTTCGACGGCCAACTCACTGCAAGCTCTAATATTTGGCTAAGGACGCCACGACACTCGTGGTTATTGCCTCGCCTCGGCCGGCTATAAATAGCCGCGGCGCGAGCCCTCCCGGAGTACCTCAGCATCTCCAGCCTCCTCTCCACCTTCCTAGTAACTTCCCCTGTCACTCCATCGAGCACAAGGATGCCCCCTGCCCTCCAATCGCCGCCATAGCCGCCGCCCCTCCTCTGCTAAATTCCCGGAATGCCAGCCCCCTCTCTCTATTCTGCCATCTCTAGCAGCCCCACTAGACCTCGACGGAGCGCTCCCCCACCTTCGTTTGCTCTCCCCACCACCGAAACGCTGAGGTCATCGCCGCAGTAGCCTCCATCCGTCGTGGCCGTGGGCACGCACCTTCCCGCCCTCCCAGAGCTCCGACTCCTACCGGGATGGATGCACCGCGCCGCGTTGATCTCTGCGGTGGCCGGAGCATCGTGGAAGGTGACCGGAGCCGTCCTGGCGAACGCCAGCGCCGGCGCCCTTTATCTGTCTCGCGAGCACGAGCAGGAGGTGGAAGAATGAGGAGCGGGAGGAGAGAGAAGAGAGACATGACAGGTGGGTCCCGACCCCACCTGTCAGTGGGAGAGGCACCCGCCGGCGTGGATATGTGGAGGCGCCAAGCTGCAAGTGCGTTTTCCCCTCTGGGTAGCGTATTTCTGCGAAGGTGCCACCAGTTATTCCAGCCAGGGACCTGTTTGTAGAGTTTATTTTTACAGATTGGTCCCTGAATTTCGTCTAGCTATATCTTTTTGCTCGTGACTCCGATTCCGGTGAAACTAACGCCCACATCTTCGTCTCGTCGAGCCTGTTCTTTTGGTATCATTTTCACAATGTGTTCACATTGTGAAAATGACCATGTTGCCCTTGCCCTCCAATCAGCCCTCTTCGAGAGAGAACCGTTCCGGCGTATCGTCCACGGACTCTCCACACCTCTTCCGGGAGTATTCTTCAACCCCATGAAAGCCGACCATCTGACAAATGCCCTCAAGCTTTTCTCTGTGTCGTTCTTGTATAGTTAAGTGCTTATGTCCGTGTGCATAGTAGTGTGCTGTATGAGACGCTGATGAACCCTTGCTCGCATTTTTTCAGTGACGGCACCACGCCCGAGTGTTTGCTGCTTTTGGTCGTCCGGGGTTGACGCCCACTTTATATTTCTCTTGTCACCAGCTGACCTGTGCTCTGAGCTGCTTTTCAGCCCTCGCGGGCAGCTGTTGAATTTCTTTCCATGGCAGTGACCCTCATGCTCTGAGTTGTTCCTTGGCTGTCTTAGGGAACTGCTACATTCTTCTTATCAACACTGCCTCATGCTCTGAGCTACTTTCCAGCCGTCTTGAGCCGGGGTTGAGTTATTTCGGTAATGTCCCAGATTTGTGTTGCAAAGACCGTTCTAGTGGCCACCGGTTTAGTTTCCGGTTTTATGCAAGGGTTCTGAGGGTCTAATTTACAACTAGAACCTGGAAAGTAATAACTTGTTATTTACATCATGTCTTATTAATGACTCATGGTGATATGGATAAAGGTTGTTGTGTTTCTACCGTTGCTATTTCATACATAGTTATCATCATGTTAAGTTATTTTTTATGAAGAACCATGCTTGATAAATATGATGTTAAAACTAAACCCACTCGGTTGATCTAGAGTCACCTGTCCTGGCTTATCCGTGCAACCACATTTGTTGGTATGGGATAGCCGTGAATTGGGTTGATCACGTGCTCTTCCACCGGTACCACCAGACAGGGAAGGTTATGCGTGCTTGCTACCTTGGCCCGGTAGGCGGCGATAACCTTGTGAGCCGGTTGATTTTTTTGTGTCGGCGTCCCCGTTTGGGACAGTTTAGTTTGGCCACGACGGTGGCAGGTGTATTGAGGACATAGGACCACCCATGGTAGGACTCCGGGGGATGATGAATGTCGGTGGTACGATGGAAGAGTCACGAGTCAGGCAGGTTTCGTTGGAGCAACACTGGCCCACCCGAATGGGATCACGAGGTCAGTGCTCCATGGTGTGGGTAAAGTTTGCAACCCTTCGAGAGTGTCAAATCTATTCGAATAGCCACGTCCACGGTATTGGACAGCCCATCCAGACATCCGTAAGTGGTCAACCGTATCAGTGATAACAATGATGGAAGAAATCGTCTTGTGCATACATTGGAAGATGTTCGGTATCTGACATGCTAGCCATGGGATGGCTATGCGATGAGTGGTCGGATGACCACATGAGTTTGATTGGATTTGGATCACATTCAGATTAGATCTGAGAATATTCAGAGTATAATTTATTTACTTAATATGCTTTACCTTATCGTATTTAATTTAGTAGTTATCTTGCTATATAATCCTAATATATCATGATACTTAATCCTGCTAGATAGGTAAGCTATGCCATGATAATTAATATTGCTCTAATAACAAGTGCATGCTTGAATGCCATAGATTGCATTGCTTAGTGTATATGTTAGTTTGGTTTCCTTGCGAGTACATTCAAAAGTACTTAGTGGCTTTTAACATGGCCAGGTTCACATAAGGATCCGTCGTCCGTCATCGAGGAACCGGAGCGTTCGCGGGCTAGGAGAGTAATCGAGTCAAATCCATGTGGATTGGAGTCGCACCAAGACCATGTTACCTTAGATAGAGTTTTTCCGTTGCCATAACCCTTGTAGTATATCATGTAAGACTCATAAATCCATTAGTACAAATGCATGTGTTCATGATACTTGTTGTAAACGTGCATGCTAGAGTGATTTCCAAGGCTGGTATGTGATACGTCTCCAACGTATCTATAATTTTTGATGGTTCCATGCTATTATCTTGTCAAACTTTGGATGTTCTATATGCCTTTTATATCTTTTTTGGAACTGACTTATTAACTCAGTGCCAAGTGCCAGTTCCAGTTTTTTCCGAGTTTTTGACCCTTTTCAGAGTAGAATATTAAACGGAGTCCAAACAGAATAAAATTTCCGAAAATATTTTTTCCGGAACAGAAGATACGCAAGGGGCGTGAGAACCAAGGCAGAGGCCACCAAGGGAGGCCACAAGCCCCCTAGGGGCGGCCAGGGGGCGCGCCTAGCAGGCTTGCGGGCCCCCTGTGGCTCGTTTTCCCTACTTCTTCCGCCTATAAATCCCCGAAAAATCCCAAACCACGGGAGAGATCCATGAAAATACTTTTCCGCCGCAGCAAGATTCTGTCTCCGCAAGATCCCATCTGGGGCACGTTTTGGTGCCCTACCGGAGGGGGGATTCCGATACGGAGGGCTTCATCATCAACACCATTGCCTCTCCGATGATGCGTGAGTAGTTCACCAAAGACCTTCGGGTCCATAGCTAGTAGCTAGATGGCTTCTTCTCTCTCTTGGATCTTCAATACAGAGTTCTCCATGATCTTCATGGAGATCTATCCGATGTAATCTTATTCTGCGGTGTGTTTGTCGAGATCCGATGAATTGTGGATTTATGATCATATCATCTATGAATCTTATTTGAGTTTCTTCTAATCTCTTATATGCATGATTTCATATCCTTGTAATTATCTTCGAGTTGTGGGTTTTGTTTGGCCAACTTGATCTATGATTCTTGCAATGGGAGAAGTGCTTGGTTTTGGGTTCATACCGTGCGGTGACCTCACCCAATGACAGAAGGGGTAGCGAGGCACGTATTGTGTTGTTGCCATCAAGGGTAAAAAGATGGGGTTTATATCATTGGTTTGAGTTTATCCCTCTAGATCATGTCATCTTGCTTAATACGTTACTCCGTTCGTCATGAACTCAATACACTAGATGCATGCTGGATAGCGGTCGATGTGTGGAGTAATAGTAGTAGATGCAGAAAGTATCAGTCTACTTGTCTCGGACGTGATGCTGATATGTATGATCATTGCCTTAGATATTGTCATGACTTTGCGTGGTTCAATCAATTGCTCTACAGTAATTTGTTCACCCACCGTAATATTTGCTATTTTGAGAGAAGCCTCTAGTGAACACTATGGCCCCCGGGTCTACTTCACATCATATTTTCAGGCTTACACTTTTACTTCGTTGCACTTTCCGCCTTCAGATCTCACTTTGCAATCAATCTTGAAGGGATTGACAACGCCTTTATACCGTTGGGTGCAAGTTCATTTGTGTTTGCGCGGGTACTCTGGACACTTGGCTTAATTCTCCTACTAGATTGATACCTTGGTTCTCAAAACTGAGGGACATACTTACTGCTACTGTGTTGCATCACCCTTTCCTCTTCAAGGGAAAAAACCAACGCAAGCTCAAGAGGTAGCAAGAAGGATTTCTGGCGCCGTTGCCGGGGAGGATCAAGTCAAGAATAGTCTCCCATCAACGTGTCAATTTCTGGCACCGGGGATTATTCTAAGTGAAGCTTATCCAAATAAGTGTCACAAACTCATCTCTTGCATTTACTTTTTTGCCTCTCGTTTTCCTCTTCCCCACTTCTGAAAAACAAAAATTTACAAAAATATTTGCCTTTTTCGTTCGCCCTTTTCTTTCGCTTGCTTTCTGTTCGCTTGTGTGCTTGTTTGGTTGCTGAAGTCACCATGACTAAAAACACCAAACTTTGTGACTTCACGAATACTAATAATAATGATTTTATTAGTACTCCGATTGCTCCTTCCACTAGTGCGGAATCATACGAAATCAATGCTTCTTTGCTGAATCTTGTTATGAAAGAGCAATTCTCCGGCCTTCCTAGTGAAGATGCCGCATCCCATCTTAATACCTTCGTTGAGCTTTGCGATATGCAAAAGAAGAAATATGTTGATAATGATGTTATTAAATTGAATCCTTTTCCGTTCTCGTTGCGAGATCGAGCAAAAACTTGGTTTTCACCTTTGCCGAAAAATAGTATTGATTCCTGGAACAAGTGCAAGGATGCTTATATATCCAAGTATTTTCCACCGGCTAAGATTATCTCTCCCCGTAACGATATCATGAATTTTAAGCAACTTGATCATGAACATGTTGCACAATCTTGGGAGAGAATGAAATTGATGATTAGAAATTGTTCCGCTCATGGCTTGATTCTTTGGATGATTATACAAATCTTCTACGCTGGTTTGAATTTCACTTTTAGAAATATCTTGGACTCCGCCTCAGGTGGAACATTCATGGAAATCACATTAGGAGAAGCCACTAAACTCCTAGACATTATCATCACAAACTACTCTCAGTGGCACACTAAAAGGTCACCTACTAGTAAAAAGGTACACGCTATAGAAGAAATTAACTCGTTGGGTGCTAAGATGGATGAGTTAATGAAATTGGTTGCTAATAAATGTGCTCCTTTAGATCCTAATGATATGCCCTTGTCTTCCTTGATTGAGAGTAGCAATGAGAGCTTGGACGTTAATTTTGTTGGTAGGAATAATTTTGGCAACAACAATGCTTTTAGAGGAAACTATGTTCCTAGGCCTTTTCCTAATAATCCCTCTAATAACTTTGGCAACTCCTACAACAATACTATGGAAATTAAAACAAAGTACCCTCTGATCTGGAGAGTAATATGAAAGAGTTTATCAACTCGCAAAAGATTTTCAATGCGTCCATAGAGGAAAAACTACACAAAATTGATGATTTCGCTAGGAGCGTTGATAGAATTTCTATTGATATTGATGCTTTGAAAGTTAGATGTGCTCCTCCCAATATATTTCTAGAATGAGAGCGAAGAAAGAACCGCCCAAATTCGTGATAGACAAGAATGGCTTAAAAAGGCGTGTTCTCGTGATAAGAATCACGAAGATCCTAAAGTGCTTGGTGTGACTCCCATCGAATCCTTGTTTTCTAGTGTCAAACCTAATGATGATGGGGCTGGATATGAATCCACCTTGGTTGAAAAATGCCCCAGTGATTCGGAGTTCATCTATCTTGATGCTAAAAGCATTGAAAGTGGAGTAGAAGATATCAAAACTTTGAGTAGTAATGAAACAATTATGATAGTATCAAAAATGCCCCAATGATTTCAAGGAATTCAATTATGATAGTTGCTCCTTGATTGAATGCATTTCCTTGATGCAATCCATGCTAATCTCTCCACACGCTTATAGCCAAAACAAGGCCTTTACCGATCATATCGTCGATGCAATGATAAAATCTCTTGAAGAGAAACTTGAGTTGGAAGTTTCTATTCCTAGAAAGATTCATGATGAGTGGGAACCTACTATCAAAATCAAGATCAAAAACTATGAATGCAATGCTTTGTGTGATTTGGGTGCTAGTGTTTCCGCGATTCCAAAGTCTTTATGCGATGTTTTAGGCTTTAATGAGATTGAGGAGTGCTCTCTTAATTTGCATCTTGCGGATTCTACTGTCAAGAAACCCATGGGAAGGATCAATGATGTTCTTATTATTGCAAATAGTAACTATGTACCCGTGGATTTCATTGTGCTTGATATTGACTGCAATCCTACATGCCCTATCATTCTTGGTAGACCTTTCCTAAGGACCATTGGTGCTATCATCGATATGAAGGAAGGGAATATTAGATTTCAATTTACTTTAAAGAAGGGCATGGAGCATTTTCCTAGAAAGAAAATAAGATTGCCTTATGAATCCATGATGAGGGCTATTTATGGTTTGAGTACCAAAGACGATGATACGTGATTCCATCACCTTATGCCTAGCTAAGGGCGTTAAACAATAGTGCTTGTTGGGAGGCAACCCAATGAATTTATCTTTGCTTTTTTGCTTTATGTTTTGTTGCATCCACACCATCATAATTCTGTAATGATTGTGTTTTTGTGTTTATTTTTGTGTTTGAGCCAAGCAAAACCTTTATGACTAGTTTGGTGTTGGTTGTTTGATCCTGCTAGAAAAAGACAGAAACTTTTCGCTCACGAAATTATTTTTCATTTTTATCCAGAAAGAGCTTTTGAGTTGATTCTTTTTTATGCTGGTTGATATGCCATTTTCCCAGGCTGTCGTAATTTTTCAGAATTGTTGAGATATCAGAAGTATACGAAGTATACATATTGCTACAGACTGGTCTGTTTTTTGTTATGTTGATTGCTTGTTTTGATGAAACTATGGATAGTATCGGGGGGTATTAGCCATGGGAAAGTCAGAATACAGTAATCTAAGACCAATATAAATAGAAATCAAGTTTCCTACAATACCTAAAGAGGTGGTAGTTTGTTTTCTTGTGCTAATGATATCACGAGTTTCTGTTTAAGTTTTGTGTTGTGAAGTTTTCAAGTTTTGGGTGATGTTTTCATCGATAAAGGGATAAAGAGTGGAAAGAGCTCAAGCTTGGGGATGCCCAAGGCATCCCAAGCCAAATTCTAGGACACCAAAAAGCCTAAGCTTGGGGATGCCCCGGGAAGGCATCCCCTCTTTCGTCTTCAATCCATCGGTAACATTACTTGGAGCTATATTTTTATTCACCACATGATATGTGTTTTGCTTGGAGCGTCTTGTATCGTAGGAGTCTTTTCTTTTTGTTGTGTTACAATCATCCTTGATGCACACCTTTTGAGAGAGACATGCACTCATTGTGAATTTGCTAGAATACTCATTGAGCTTCGCTTATATCTTTTGAGTTAGGCAATTTAGCTCACATGTGCTTCGCTTATATCCTTTGAGCTAGATAACTTTGCTCTATGTGCTTCACTTAGATCTTTTAGAGCACGACGGTGCATAACTTGGTAGTTGGCTTGTGCTATGAAAGTAGTCCCAAAGGTGATAGGCACCCAAAGAGGATACAATAAAACTTCCATCTTCATGTGCATTGATTAGAAAGAGAAGTTTGATTCCTCTCAATTAGTTTTGAGACGTGGATTTGGTAATATTAAGAGTTATGTTAGTAGGGTGTTGTGAATCTAGAAATACTTGTGTGGAAGTTAGTGATTCCCGTAACATGCATGTATGGTGAACCGCTATGTTAGGAAGTCGAAGCATAATTGATCTATTGATTGTCATCCTTTGTGTTGCGGTCGGGATCGCGCGATGGTTAACACCTACCAACCCTTCCCCTAGGAGTATGCGTTTAGCACTTTGTTTCGATTACTAATAAAAACTTTCACAATAAGTATGTGAGTTCTTCATGACTAATGTGAGTCCATGGTATAGATGCACTTTCACCTTCCACCATTGCTAGCCTCTCTAGTGCCGCACAATTTTCGCCGGTGCACAAACCCACCATATGCCTTCCTCAAAACAGCCACCATACCTACCTACTATGTCATTTTCATAGCCATTCCGAGATATATTGCCATGCAACTCCCACCGTTCCGTCTCATGACTTGTCCCGTCACTCTCATATTGCCATTGCATGATCGTAAGATAGCTAGCGAGATGTTTCAACGTCATACGCCAAGCTAGATCGTTGCACATCCGGGTACACTGCCGGAGGCATTTCCTATAGAGTCATCATCGTTCTAAGCTTTGAGCTGTGAGTAAATAAAAGTGTGATTATCATCATTATTAGAGCATTGTCCCATGTGAGGAAATAAGAAAAGAGGCCAAAGTTTCCCACAAAAAAAGAGAGATATGGAAAGAGGCCAAAGAGCCCAAACAATAAAAAAGAGAAAAAGAGAGAAGGGACAATGTTACTATCTTTTCCACACTTTTGCTTCATAATAGCACCATGTTCTTCATGATTGAGAGCCTCTCATTTTGTCACCACCATATGCTAGTGGGAATCTACATTATATAACTTGGCTTGTATATTCCAATGATGGGCTTCCTCAAAATTTCCCTAGATCTTCGTGAGCAAGCAAGTTGGATGCACACCCACTAGTTCTCCTTTTGAGCTTTCACATACTTATAGCTCTAGTGCATCCGTTGTATGGCAATCCCTACTCATTCACATTGATATCTATTAATGGGCATCTCCATATCCCTTTGATACGCCGAGTCGATGTGACCATCTCCTCATTTTTGTCTCACAATCTTCACCACACTCTATTCCACCTATAGTGCTATATCCATGGCTCACGCTCATGTATTGCGTGAGAGTTGGAAAAGGTTTGAGAAAGTAAGAGTGCGAAAACAATTACTTGGCCAATACCGGGGTTGTGCATGATTTAAATTAGTTGTGTGGGGATGATGGAGCATAGCCAGACTATATGATTTTTTTGGGATAACTTTCTTTTGCCTTGTTATTTCGAAAGTTCATGATTACCTTGCTAGTTTGCTTGAAGTATTATTGTTTTCATGTCAATAGCAAACTATTATTTTGAATCTTACGGATCTGAACATTCATGTCACATGAAAGAAGTTAAAAAGGACAACTATGCTAGGTAGCATTCCATATCGAAAATTCAGTCTTTATCACTTCCCTACTCGAGGACGAGCAGGAGTTAAGCTTGGGGATGCTTGATACATCTCCAACTTATCTATAATTTTTGATGGTTCCATGCTATTATCTTGTCAAACTTTGGATGTTTCGCATGCCTTTTATATCTTTTTTGGGACTAACTTATTAACTCAGTGCCAAGTGCCAGTTCCTGTTTTTTCCGTGTTTTTGACCCTTTTCAGAGGAGAATATTTAACGGAGTCCAAACGGAATAAAAGTTCTGAAAAGATTTTTTCCGGAACAGAAGATACGCAGGGGGCGTGAGAACAAAGGCAGAGGCCACCAGGGGAGGCCACAAGCCCCCTAGGCACAGCCACGGGGGGTGCGCCTAGGAGGCTTGTGGGCCCCCTGTGGCTCATCTGCCCTACTTCTTCCGCCTATCAATCCCCGAAAAATTCAAAACCATGGGAGAGATCCACGAAAATACTCTTCCGCCGCTGCAAGCTTCTGTCTCCGCAAGATCCCATCTGGGGCACGTTCTGGTGCCCTGCCGGAGGGGGTATTCAGATACGGAGGGCTTCTTCATCAACACCGTTGCCTCTCCAATGATGCGTGAGTAGTGCACCATAGACCTTCGAGTCCATAGCTAGTAGCTAGATGGCTTCTTCTCTCTCTTGGATATTCAATACAAAGTTCTCCATGATCTTCATGGAGATCTATGCGATGTAATCTTCTTTTGCGGTGTGTTTGTTGAGATCCAATGAATTGTGGATTTATGATCATATTATCTATGAATCTTATTTGAGTTTCTTCTGATCTCTTATATGCATGATTTCATATCCTTGTAATTCTCGTCGAGTTGTGGGTTTTGTTTGGCCAACTTGATCTATGATTCTTGCAATGGGAGAAGTTCTTGGTTTTGGGTTCATACCGTGGGGTGACCTCACCTAGTGACAGAAGGGGTAGCGAGGCACGTATCTTGTTGTTGCCATCAAGGGTAAAAAGATGGGGTTTACATCATTGGTTTGAGTTTATCCGTCTACATCATGTCATCTTGCTTAAGGCGTTACTCTGTTCGTCATGAACTCAATAAACTAGATGCATGCTAGATAGCGATCGATGTGTGGAGTAATAGTAGTAGATGCAGAAAGTATCGGTCTACTTGTCTTGGACGTGATGCCTATATGTATGATCATTGCCTTAGGTATCGTCATGACTTTGCGCGGTTCTATCAATTGCTCGACAGTAATTTGTTCACCCACCGTAATATATGCTATTTTCAGAGAAGCCTCTAGTTAACACTATGGCCCCGCGGTCTACTTCACATCATATTTTCAGCCTTACACTTTTACGTCGTTGCACTTTCCGCCTTTCGATCTCACTTTGCAATCAATCTTGAAGGGATTGACAACCCCTTTATAGCGTTGGGTGCAAGCTCGTTTGTGTTTGCGCAGGTACTCTGGACACTTGGCTTGATTCTCCTACTCGATTGATACCTTGGTTCTCAAAACTGAGGGAAATACTTACTGCTACTGTGCTGCATCACCCTTTCCTCTTCAAGGGAAAAACCAACGCAAGCTCAAGAGGTAGCAGTATGCGCGGCGAGTGTCTGTCTACAATGATAATCAGGTGGGGCGCCACATCAGCTAAGTATCCGGGGTCTTCGATTCCAATTCCTTCATCAAACATGGTATCCATCGTCGTAGTAAATAATAAAATAATAAGTAGCTCACTCAAAAACAGAGCACATACTCACTTTAAAAATGTTGCCCTATTCTGTAAAATCTACATTACTATTTTGAAAAAATTAGCCTCTGGTTTTGGTGAAAAGATTATTTTCAAAATCATTTTAAGAGAAGCTAAAGTATTCAAAATAGCTTTTTAAATTATTACTATACAGAAAGGCTGTCTTAAAAATTTGTGCAATGGCTCTATTGAATTCTACGCATTTTTAGAAGAATTGTGGTGGGAAAAAATTAAATTATATTGGATAAAAAATTCTACAAAAATCATTTAAAACATGATTAAATAGAAAAAGAAAAAGGGGGTTTAGCCCAGGCCTGGCTCGGCCTGTGGCTTGGGCCGGCCCAGCTGGCCAACCCGCTAGCCCAGTCGCGCGCCCCGCCAGGTTCAAACCTGACGCGCGGACCCCTGAAGTCAGCGGTAGAGAGGAGAGGGGGAGAGAGAAGAGCCACCGATAGGTGGGGCACAGCTGTCGGGGTCATCTTCCACCTCTGGACAGAGTTGAGGGGAGGCACGCCGGCGGCGATACAGATGCCCTCGAACCCCAACGATTGCAGGAATGGAACCAACACATCTTCGCCTACCTGCTGGAGGTCGAAGGGACGACGGGGAGGCCCTGGTTTTCCGGCGACCAGGTGGCTACAGCGGAGCCGATTCAGGAGGTGGACGAAGTGGGTGCTACGGGCAGGGATTAGCTCAGGGAAGTGGTGTAAAAGCTTCCTGAGCTCACTAAGGTCACAGAGGAGGAGAGAGGAGCGTCTCAGCTGGCCTGTAGCCTGAGATCGACGTAGCTCCGAAGCGGCGGGGCCTCGGTCGATCTCAAGCACCGGAGATCGCTGTGCTTGAATGGAGTGGCTAGGGGTTCAATTTAGGCTCTATAGGAGTGAGATGAGGGTGCTGGAGCTAGGGGAGGCCTATTTATAGGCCCTCGACGGCGCACCGAGCGGTAAGCGTCGGTGGCTTCACCGTGGCTCGCAGAAGGGGCAGTGAGAGCTCGGGGTCAAAACCCCGGTATTGTGGACGTGGTTTAGGACCCCTGTGACTCACTGAGAGGGAAAGAGAGTGAAGAGGAGCATGCATGCGTGGCCGCGGTCTTCTGGTCATATTTGGCGAGTGCGGGCACGCGTCGCTTTGGTTGTCGAGGGAGGGAGGGGCCCTGAGGCTACCCTGATGCAGGAGGGTTGTCGAGGACGCGAATAGGCAACATGGGGAGGCTTGAATTGGCCAGGGCCGACCACCTTTGCCTTGGGTGCGCCATGCAGCGTGCCCAGAGCGCAGTTTTGGCATGCCACAACATGCTGGCATGCTCTGGGCGCCTTGGCCGTGTCTGGCGTGTCTTGGGGCTGGGTTGAAAGATCCTTAGCCGTTTGAGAGCTGAGAGACTCCCTACTGGTCAAGGGAAGTGATTAAAGAGGTGATGCTAGACTTGAACCACAAATTAGAATTGAGTTTTTGGCTCTTCTGCCTGGAATCGAGGGGCCACTCATGTGTAGTTGGGGAGTGGTGCTGGCTGTGTGGTCTATGAGTTTGGAGTAAAGTGTATGGGTGTGGAGTGAGGTAGGAGCTGTTTTACTAATGTGGTAGAAGGTGTTCGACAGGTGTTTGGGGTAGCTACACTTCGCCACTTGTGATGAAAGTTAACAGGATTAAGTTTGGTGCAAAAATAGGATGCTCCACCAAATTTGAGCTTCATTGGACAAGTTTGGCAATGCAAACTTGAAACCACCCCCAAATGGGGAGATCAGTCCCTCCCAAAGAGAATGTGGGTAGATCACCCCCTGCAAATCGCATTTTTGGCACAAACTCCTGATTTGGGGTGTTGAGCACTCCTGCAAAGTTTCAAGCCATTTGGATAAACCTTGCTATGTAGAGTTGCTTCAACTTGATTCTGGACAAAGAGGGGTTTAGGACTATTTAGTGAACCAAACCACTTTGGAATGAGGTGAAACTTGGCATGGCCACCAAATATAGCTTGGGAAGGTGGCTGGAATATTTCAAAATGGTCAGAACAGGCAGAGATGGGTTTTAAGGGTTTGCTCAAATATTTTGAATATAAATAGGGGTTGAAAATCCTATGTATGGAAAATATATGTCCTCTGAGTATCTCCAAATTTTCTCAGATTTTTCTAAGGCAGAAAACTAATTTTTCGTACAGAAATACCTTCTCTAGCCTCAGAAATGGACATGCAAATAAAATAGGAAAATATTTGAAAAATTAATTAGTTTATGATATTGAAGAGTTGAAATAGTTCTAAAATCATTTTACCATCTTTGGGTAAAGGCACTCCCTTGTCATGAGGGACTTGTAGTGCAAACCCAAAGCAAGGTTTCAAAATAGTCAAAATCAGAAAAGAATCTTTTGAGAATAATCATGTTATAAAAATATGGTTTTTGAATCCACTCATTCAAGCATACATACACACAATGAGAATCATGGCACTCATATAATTTGTTTTGAAAATTTTCTAATAAACTCATATTTTGAAACTACATTTGAAGTGAGGTAAAAACAGGGTGTGACAGACCTATCCCCCTTACAAGAATATCGTCCCCTAGATTCCTAAGCGAGGTGCTAAAAAGGTGCAGAAATTCGGATCGGAGATTGTCTTCATGCTCCCATGTTACTTCGGTTTCGGTGTGGTTGCTCCACTAAACCTTGATGTACTTGATGGTGCGGCTTCTGGTGCAACGCTCTCCTTCATCCAGGATGCAGATCGACCTCTCACGATAAGTGAGCTTTGGTTGGAGGTCGATGGCTTGATTTTCAATGTCCTTATAAAGACATGGACGGTTCCGCGCTTCCAGACACTTCCGGAGTTGTGACACGTGGAAGACGTTGTGCATACCCGAAAGTTCTGGAGGTAGCTCCAAATGCTAAGCGACCTCTCCACGCCTTGTCGTGATCTTAAAAGGTCCAATGAACCTTGGAGCAAGTTTCCCCTTGACGTGGAAATGCTTGGTTCCTTTGAGAGGTGTGACGCGGAGGTACACCCGGTCTCTAAGGTTGAACTCCAATTCTCTGCGGTGAGAGTCCGCATAGCTCTTGTGTCACGACTTGGACGCTTTCAAGTTTTATAGGACAAGTTGCACCTTATCTTCTGCCTCACAAAGAACTTCTGGTACGAAAATCCTTCGCTAGTCTCGGACCGGTTGAGCGGGGTGCGGCACTTTCGTCCTTATAGTACTTCAAATGGGGCCATCTAGAGACTGGACTGGTAGTTGTTGTTATATGAGAACTCAGCGAACGAAAGACAGTCTTCCCATTTGGTCCCATGTGCCAAGACACAAGCGTGGAGCATATCTTGAAGTATCTGATTCACTCTATCCGTCTGTCTGCCCGTGTGCGGGTGGAAGGCGGTGCTGAAAGAGTGCTTGGTTCCGAGAGCTTCTTGGAACTTGTTCCAGAATCTTGAGGTGAACTGTGTGCCTCGGTCAGATACAATCTCCTTTGGAACTCCATGGAGGCTCACAATATGCTCAATGTAGAGGCTAGCCAGCTTGTCGCCACCATAGGTGGTGCTGACCAGAATGAAGTGAGACACCTTGGTCAGATGGTCGATGATGACCCATATAGAGTCATGGCCTCTGCTGGACCTGGGTAGACCGGTGACGAAGTCCATGCCGACTTGGTCCCACTTCCATTCGGGCACTTGGGAGGTTGTAGCAATCCAGCAGGTCGCTGGTGCTCAGCCTTGACTCGCTGGCACACGTCGCACATGGCGATATAGGACGCTATTTCCCACTTCATGCCATGCCACCAGAATCTTTGCCGGAGGTCCTGATACATCTTGGTGCTACCGGGGTGAATAGAGTAGGGTGTGTCATGAGCTTCTTGCAGGTCCTTGAGTTCCGCCTTGTTGGGTACGCATAAACGTTTCCCAAACCACACTACTCCTTGTTCATCCACTGAGAATTCTGGGGCCTTGCCTTCCTCGATCTTATTCTTAATGCGTTCTTTTCTTTTGTGCCCCTTCTGGGATTCCTTGATGTCGTCTGCCAGCGTGGGTTTGAATTCGAGGTTAGCTAGGATTCCTGGTTCAACTAGCTCCAACCAGAAGCTTTCCATCTCTTCATATAAGGGGTGTAGCCTCTCCTTGAGCATAACATTCAAGGTCCTGGCCTTCCGTCTTAAGGCATCGACCACCACATTGGCCTTACCAGGGTGGTATTGAATGTTGAGGTCATAGTCTTTGATTAGTTCCAACCATCTTTGCTGCCTCACATTCAATTCCCTTTGAGTGAAGATATACGTTAGACTCTTGTGGTCGGTATATATTTCACATCGCTTCCCCAGAAGCTAATGTCGCCATGTCTTCATGGCATGCACTGCGACTGCCAACTCAAGATCATGTGTGGCATAGTTTTCCTCATGCAGGTGCAGTTGTCGTGACAGGTAAGCCATGACACTGCCGTCTTGCATTAGGACTCCATCGAACCCGTTCTTGAGGCATCACAATATATGACAAAGTCCTTGCTGATATCGGGGGTAGCCAATACCGGGGCGGTAGTCAATCTCTTCTTCAACTCCTGGAAGCTTTCTTCGCATTCTGGCGTCCATTCGAACTTCTTGCCTTTCTTCAAGAGCTGAGTCATTGGGCGAGCGATGTGGGAGGATCCTTCCACGAACTTGCGGTAGTATCCTGCTAGTCCGAGCAAGCTTCTAACTTCCTTCACATCGATTGGCGATTCCCAGTTGGTTAATATGGTAATCTTGGAGGGATGGACCGCCAATCCATTTGTTGTCATGGTATGACCCAAGAATCCAACTTCGTGCAGCGAGAATTTGCATTTGCTAAACTTGGCATAAAGCTGGTGCTCTCGAAGCTTTTCCAACACTAACCTCAAGTGTTGCTCATGCTCTTCTTTGTACTTGCAGAAGATTAATATGTCATCGATCAAGACGACGACAAACTCATCCACGTATTCCATGAAGACTTTGTTCATGAGTTACATGAAGTATGCTGGGGCATTGGTCAACCCAAATGACATGATACTGCACACGTATAGACCGTTCCAGGTCACAAATGCAGTCTTAGGTATGTCTTCGGGTCGGATCTTCAGTTGGTAATACCCAAATCGGAGATCGATCTTAGAAAATACCTTGGATGCATTTAGTTGGTCAAATAGGTCTTCAATCTTGGGGAGTGGGTACTTGTTCTTGATCGTGACTTTCTTGAGAGAACGGTAATCGACGCAGAGTCTGATGGTCCCATCCTTCTTAGACACGAACAGAACAGGTGATCCCGAAGGTGATGCACTCGGACGGATGAATCCCTTCCCGAGTTGCTCATCCAACTTCTTCTTCAGCCCTGCTAGCTCTTCGGATCCCATCCTATAAGGCTTCTTATAGATAGGCCATGATCCAGGATGAGCTCAATGATGAACTCGATGTCTCGGTCAGGAGGCATCCCTTGCAGCTCATCAGGAAAGATGTGCGGGTACTCACATACTATTGGCACTTGGTCCAACTCTTCTCGTGATAGGCAATTTACCCGAGGGACTTGAGGGGATGTAGGCTCAGGGACATACTTGACTTTGACCCCTTGGTCGCTTGTCATGGTAACAGCCCTTTTGGCACAGTCCAATATGCTCTGGTGCTTGGCCAACAAATCCATCTCAAGGATCACGTCCAAGCCTTGCGACTTAATGACGATGAGATCTGCTATGAAGCTTATCCCATTAATATTGATCCGGACTCCTGTACATCCTAGGTTGGTCCTTAGCACTGCTCCTGGGGTATGTACTGCCATTTTCCCATTAAGGAAGGTAGGCTTCAAACCACATTTTTCCGCAAACTTCCGAGTAACAAAAGAATGGGAAGGACCACAATCAAACAATACTGTTGCTCGGGTGGAGTTTACGAGGAACGTACCGAGAATGCAGTCCGGGTCTTCCCGTGCTTCTTCTACGGAGATGTGACTAATACATCCCCTGCTGTGGTACTGCTGATTGCGGGGAGCTTGGTTCCTACGTGGAGCCCCTTGACCTTGTCCTTGATTAGGCGCATTGGGGGCGTGGTGCATCGGGCTTCTTGTTGGGGCACTGCCTGGAGTAGTGCCCAGTCTGACCATATCCAAATATCGTAACCTGCCCTGGGATATTGGGCTTGACTCCACTGTTATTGGGCGGGTTGATTGTTGGCTTGCTGTTGACTTGCTGCTGTGGCTGGTAGTTCTGGCGGAACGTTGGTGCCTTGTACTACTGTTGCTGATAGCTGGGTCTTGTTGAGGTTGACAGCCATGGGCGAGGCTTCGGGTTACTGAGTCCTCCATTACCCATCAGCTTTCGCTTGCGGGTATCATCCATTGCACGACGCTTATCCTCCAGCATGAGGGCCTTGTTCACCAGATCGTAGAAGGTCTAGCATTCATAGACAACCAGCTGATACTGAAGCGACTACAGCAGTCCTTCCATAAGGTGTTCCACCTTTGCGACTTTAGTGTTGACGTCTTTCGGCACATATCTTGACAAGAGGTTAAACTTCTGAAGATACTCCCGGACTGTTCCACCGCCTTGCCTCAAGGCTCGGAATTCCCGCTTCTTAATGGTCATCATTCCAGGGGGAATGTGAGCAACGCGGAATCCTTCCTTGAGTACTGCCCAAGTGATAGCTTGCCCTTCTCGCATGATCTGGAACCCATCCCACCAAGCTCTGGTCGTGCCTTCAAGACAGTGAGAAGCATAAAGGACTTTCTCGCGATCATCGGTGCACTTGACCAGTGCGAGGAGGTCTTCGATGGTGCAGATCCAGTCAGCGGCATCCAATGATTCAGTTGTCTCCGTGAATATAGCAGGCGTAGTCCTCATAAACTCACACAGAGTAGAGCGGCTGTTGCCATTTCTGTTTTGCGGTGTATTGTTCACCAAGACGTGAGCCAGCTGTTGGATGGCGGCATTGTTGGCTTGACGTTCCTCTTAGAGAGCTTGAAGGAACTGAGCCATAGTCAGGCTCTCCAGAGGAGGCGGTGGCGGGGGAATATCCCCTTGCTGCTGCTCGAGGTGATCTGCAGCTTGAGCGTTCCCACCGGTTCCCTGCTGCTGGCCAGAGGTGGCAGAGCTGGGGTTGCCGAAGGTGCTGGTGCATGTTGGAATCACCATCCTGTTAGGGGAGAAGACATGTCAATATGCCGAATTGGTCGGGGAATCATAAGGGATGAAGTTCCTAAATAAGGGGGTTTTGGTACTGTGCTAGTGTGCGAGTGGAACAAGGTTTTTTTTGGGAAATTCTAATGCATTAAAACAAGTGATGTAGTCGCTTACAAGCTGCCTAAGGCAGAAATGCGGCTTGCATCATACATGATCACACAATACCCATGGTTCTCATGAACCGATACACGGACTCAACTATGCATGGGGAGACTCCTAATTTCCTAAGACGTTCCTCTAAGAAGCGGACTGCTCGGTCTCGTATGCAGGCTCAGCAGGATCTTCGTCTTCATCCTCATTGGTACCTTCCTCCTTCACAGGTGTGGAAGATGGGAGCGGTCCATCACGACGTCTCTTTGTTGGCGAAGCAGTGAGGAGCTTAGTGTATTGTTCCGCGGTCTGACGGCGACTCTGAATAGGAGTGGCCTGGAGTGGTGGTATCCCTCCTCGGAAGGCAATGGCTGACTACCCTCCGGGTGCTCCTTTATTCTTGACCTTGTGGGTCTTCATCTTTTCCAGGCGAAGTAGGTCCTTGACTAGGTGCAGTTCTTGGCGAAGCGTCATGGACTCCTTGATCAGAAGTTGAGTCAAGGTGTCGGCGGAGAGGCTGAATTAGGTATGAAACCTAAGTGGTGTTCCGTCCTCCGAGGATGGGTTAAGCGTCCAGCTCCTGTCAATCCTGTCCTTAATAAAAGGCATGTGACGAGTAGCCGGCTCATTGGCCATCACGGGAAGGAGGTCGCAGAGACGCATGAGCGCCTCTCGTGCGGCTGTCTCCACTGCGAACATCAGATTCACCATCTGTGGTCATTCAAAGAACCAACTAGTTGGGAAGTCGTTAGCGTTCACTATCATGTCCACGCGATATTCTTTTGTGTCGGCGTTGACCTAGTGCTCGTGGTAGAGAAAAATGGGCGTGCGGCGTACTTGACACTTCTCAAGGCTATCTCCCAAGAGTAGGGGAAAGCCCATCTCTAGAAGCATCTCAGGTACGGAGGCCATCTACAAGGTTGTAGGAGAGGGTTAGAAATTTTGTGGGTGTAGAAAATCTCAAGTGCAGGGGCTAAGTGCACTACTCATCTTGGCTATCGTCCATGCTACCTAAGGATTCCTACATTCAGGATGGCTCTGATACCAGCTCTGAGGGGACCCAGATTTACGAGTCGGGATCGCCGAATGAACGTGCTCAGTAATCCCAAAGATCAATGCTCACCAAACACACATATACTGAATATTGAGAGTCTTACATCCAACATACCGAAATGATACGTCAAATGACCATCAAGGTCAAGTTCACATAGGTAGGGCCTATAAGGCCAATCACACTGATACATCTACTAGAGGAAATCTTGGTGCTAAGCGGGTGCCCATGCCATCATCCTACACCAATAGGCATTCTGACTGGGAAGCGTCCTAGTTCACAAGTCCGTCTCCGATGATGTATTCCTCTCCAAACTCCGGTCCTTCCATGTCTAGCCAATAACATAACCAGTGACAAGCCAGTGAGTATTTTGAATGTTCTCGCAAATAACCCATGATAGGGATATGCGGTATGTATGATAACAAGTAATATGCAGTATTGGTGGATAGCAGCTTATGTGTAAATAAACGTGGTCATGGATGGATGTGCAACATAAGCTAGATGGTATTTGGAAGAACAAGTTACATATATCAACATATCTGTTGGGGGCTGAACACTTCGGGTTCACCCGATATGCCAAGTCACCAAACTTGGTCATATCAACTCTTTCACACATAACTTCATGAACTCACACCCACACACACACACACACACACACACACACACACACACACACACACACACACACACACTTGGTTTATGCGGAAACGACTGGACGTAGTTTAAGCAGCACCAACCAACTGTCCTTGACCGTGGACATGGCTATTCGAATAGTTTTGCACTCTGCAAAGGTTGTACGATGTACCCACGAGATCCGGGAAACTTCCGTGTCATCCACGACTCGCGGTATATAACATACCCGAGGTAAGTACCCGATCAATGCCTTTCCCCTAACGATACTAGACAAAGAGTTCCACTCGATTGGTACCCAGCCCACATGATGTACGTCTTACGAGCACCAACTCTGGACAGTATCATCCATGCGGGGACCAACGGTGTGCCTGAAACACGTAAAAACGGGATAGTCGTCCTACCTAGCACGACCCCGTCACGAGAGTGACCACATATCACTCCCGCCACTAGTAATGTGGCTCTTTGCTAGCATCGACCAAAGTAATAAACAAAGCCCCTTCCCATAAAGGGGTAACGTGGTCGCACATGTAAGGTTGGGACGGTCGACTCATCATAATTCTAATCCCATTTCCGAAACCACTCACACCAAAATATACCCGGTGCACCACTTCTTCACAAGTGGCAACCTAACTCATCATCACCCTCGGGCATTAGTGGCACCCGACGGGGTTTTCATAAACCTTTGATATTTACCATCATCATGCTCATGCTTCTACTATGCTTATCTCTACTTGTCAACATGATATTAGCATGACCCTCATAGGAGGTAGGATCATGCTCAAATGCAAGTGCTCCGGAGGAGCCATCGGTAACGTCATATCGATGATTTAGCGAATACTCATGATCATAAGCAATGGGAATAATTGCTCTATTAGCATGAAATATAATATTTTCTCAAACATGGTCAAAGGGCTGCTTGCCTTGATCAGCTAAGTATCTGGGGTCATCGGGCTCTTCGAGTCAAACTCCATCAAACTTGGTATCCATCGTCGTAGTAAATAATAAAATAATAAGTAGCTCGCTCAAAAACACAACACTAACTCACTTTAAAAAAGTTGCCCTATTCTATTAAATCTACATTACTAATTTGAAAATATTAGCCTCTGGTTTTGCTGAAAATATTATTTTAAAAATCATTTTAACACAAGCTAAAGTATTGAAAATAACCTTTTAATTATTACTATACAAAAAAGTTGTCTTAAAAAATTGTGCAATGGCTCTATTAAATTCTACTCATTTTTAGAAGAATTGTGGTGGAGAAATAATTAAATTATATTGGATAAAAAATTCTACAAAAATAATTTCAAACATGATTAAATAGAAAAAGAAAAAAGGGGGTTTAGCCCAGGCCTTGCTCGGCCTGTGGCTTGGGCCGGCCCAGCTGGCCAGCCAGCCTATCAGCCAGCCAGCCCAGACGCGTGCCGCCATGTTCAAACCTTACGTGCGGGCTCCTACGGTCAGCGGCAGAGATGAGAGAGGGGGAGAGAGGAGAGCCACCGAAAGATGGGGCACACCTTTTGGGGTCGTCTTCCACGTCTGGATAGGGGGTAGGGGAGGCACGTCGGCGGCGATACCGACGCGCTCGAGCCCCAACGACTACAGGAATGGAACCAGCACGTAGTCGCCTACCTGCTGGAGGTCGAAGGGACGATGGGGAGGCCCTGGTTCACCGACGACGAGGTGGCTGCAATGGAGCGGATTCGGAGGTGGACCAAATGGGTGCTACGGGGAGGAGAGAGGAGCGTTAGAGCTAGCCTGTAGGCTGAGATCAACGGAGCTCCGAAGCGGTGAAGCCTCGATCGATCTCGAGCACTGGATCTTGCTGTGCTCGAATGGAGTGCCTAGGGGTTCAATTTAGGCTCTGGAGGAGTGGGATGAGGGTGATGTAGTGACGGGGGGGGGGGCTATTTATAGGCCCTCTATGATGCACCGAGCGGGAAGCGTCGGTGGTTTCTCCGTGGCACGTGGGAGGGGCAGTGAGAGCTCGGGTTCGAAACCACAGTATTGTGGACGTGGTTTAGGACCCATGCGGCTCACTGGGAGGGCGAGAGAGCGAGGAAAAGCATGCATGCGAGGCCGCAGTCTTCTAACATAATATGGTGTGCGCCAGCACGCGTCGCTCCGGTCAATAGAGCGAGGGAGGAGGGGCCCTGAGGCTGCTCTGATGTAGGAGGGTTGTCAGGGACGCGAATGGGCAACGGGGGGAGGCTTGAACTGGCCCGTGCCGGCCACCTTTGCCTCGGGTGTGCCTTGCAGCGTGCCAGAGCGCAGTTTCGGCATGCCACGACATGCTGACGTGCTCTGGGCGCCTTAGCCGTGTCTGGTGTGTCCTGGGGCTGGGTTGAAAGATCCTTAGCCGTTTGAGAGCCGAGCGACTCCCTGTTGGTCAAGGGAAGTGATTAAAGAGGTGATGCCAAACTTGAACCAGAAATTAGAATGGGGTTAGATCACCCCGTGCAAGTCCCATTTTTGGCAAAGACTCCTCATTTGGGGTTTCGAGCACTCCTACAAAGTTTCAAGCTATTTGGATAAACATTGCTATGTAGAGTTGCTTCAACTTGATTCTGGACAGAGAGGGTTTTAGGACTATTTAGTGAACCAAACCACGTTGGAATGAGATGAAACTTGGCATGCCCACCAAATATAGCGTGGGAAGGTTGCTGGAATTTTCTAGGAATTTATTGGAAATATTTCCTTTGTAAATATTTAAAAATGGTCAGAACAAACAGAGATGGTTTTCAAGGGTTTGCTCAAATATTTTGAATATAAATAGGGGTTGAAAATCTTATGTATGGAAAATATATGTCCTTTGAGTATCTTATGTATGGAAAATATATGTCCTTTCAGTATCTTATGTATGGAAAATATATGTCCTTTGAGATTATTTTCATAGAGAAATACCATCTCTGGTCTCAGAAATGGACATGCAAATAAAATTGGAAAATATTTTGCAAAATAATTATTTTATGATATTGAAGAGTTAAAATAGTTCTAAAATCAGTTTACCATCTTTGGGTAAAGGCACTCCCTTGTCATTAGAAACTTGTAGTGTGCAAACCCAAATTAGGGTTTTAAAATAGTCAAAATAAGAAAAGAATCTTTTGAGAATAATCATGTTATAAAAATATGTTTTTTTAATCCACTCATTCAAGCATACATACACACAATGAAAATCATGGCACTAACAACATTTGTTTTGAAAAATTTCTAATAAACTCAGATTTTGAAACTATAGTTGAAGTGAGGTAAAAACAGGATGTGACACATCGTTTGTCGTCCTTTTTAAAGATCCATCTGTACTTAGCAGTCTTATGACCATCAAGTAGTTCTTCCAAAGTCTACACTTTGTTTTCATATAGGGATCTTCTCTCAGATTTCATGGCCTCCAGCCATTTGTCGGAATCTGGGCCCACCATCGCTTCTCCATAGTTCGTAGGTTCATTGTTGTCCAACAACATAACCTCCAAGACAGGGTTACCATAGCACTCTAGAGAAGTATATGACCTTGTCGACCTACGAGGTTTGTAGTAACTTGATCTGAAGCTTCATGATCACTATCATCAGCTTCCACTTCAATTGGCGTAGGTGCCACATGAACAACTTCCTGCGCCGTGCTACACACTGGTTTAAGTGGTGGTTCAATAACCTCATCAAGCTCCACCATCGCCCCACTTAATTCTTTCGAGAGAAACCTTTTATCGAGAAAGGACCCGTTACTAGAAACAAACACTTTGCTTCCATATCTGAGATAGGAGATATACCCAACTGTTTTGGGTATCCTATGAACATGCATTTATCCGCTTTGGGTTTGAGCTTATCAGACTGAAACTTTTTCACATAAGCGTCGTAGCGCCAAAGTTTTAATAAAAGACAAGTTCGGTTTCTCCAAACCATAGTTCATACGGTGTCATCTCAACGCAATTATGTGGTGCCCTATTTAAAGTGAGTGCGGTTATCTCTAATGCATAACCTAAAAACGATAGTGGTAATTTGATAAGAGACACTATAGTATGCACCATATCCAATATGGCGTGGCTATGACGTTCGGACACACCATCACACCATGGTGTTCCAAGTGGCATTAGTTGTGGAACAATTTCCACATTGTCTTAAATGTGTACCAAACTCGCAACTCAGATATTCATCTGTACGATCATATCGTAGAAATTTTAACCTCTTGTCACGACGATCTTCATCTTCACTCTGAAATTACTTAAACCTTTTAATAATTCAGACTTGTATTTCGTCAAGTAAATATACGAGTATGTACTCAAATCATCTATGAAGTAAGAACATAACAATATCCATTGCATGCCTCAACACTCATTGGACATCATACATCAAAATGTATTACTTCCAATAAGTTACTATCTTGTTCCATCTCACTGAAAATGAGGCCTTTAGTCATCTTGCCCATGTGGCATGATTTGCTTGTCTCAAGTGATTCAAAATAAAGGGAGCCCAAACAATCCATATGTATGGAGCATCTTCATGCATTTTATACCAATATGACTCAAGCGGCAGTGCCGCAAGTAAGTGGTACTATCATTACTACTTTGTATCTTTTGGCGTCAATATCATGAACATGTTTATCACTACAATCGAGATTCAATAAACCATTGAGGGTATTTATTCAAGCAAACAGAATAACCATTATTCTCTTTAAATGAATAATCGTATTGAAATAAACACGATCTAATCATGTTCATGCTCAACGCAAACACCAAATAACTCTTATTTAGGTTCAACACTAATTTCGAAAGTAGAGGGAGCGTGCGATGGTGATCACATCAACCTTGGAAACACTTCCAACACACATCGTCACCTCGCCTTTAGCTAGTCTCCGTTAATTCGGTAGCTTTTTATTACGAGTTACTAACACTTAGAAACCGAACAGGTATCTAATACCCCGGTGCTACTAGGAGTACTAGTAAAGTACACATCAATATCATGTATATCCAATATACTTTTGTCGACTTCGCGGGCCTCCTCATCTACCAAGTAACTAGGGTAGTTCGACACCAATGACCGTTCCCCTCATAAAAGAAGCACTTAGTCTCGGGTTTTCGTTTAACCTTGGGTTTCTTCACTAGAGCGGCAACTGGTTTGCCTTTCTTGAAGTATCCCTTCTTACCCTTGCCCTTCTCGAAACTAGTGGTTTTACTAACCATCAACACTTGATTCTCCTACTTGATTTCTACCTTTGTGGTGTCAAACATCGTGAATAACTCAAGGATCATCATCTCTATCCCTGATATGTTATAGTTCACCACTAAGCTCTGTAGCTTGGTGGCAGTGACTTTGGACAACTATGTCAATCACTATCTTATCTAGAAGATCAACTCCCACTCGATTCAAGAGATTGTAGTACTCAGACAATCTCAGCACATGCTCAACGATTGAGCTTTTCTCCCTTACTTCGCAGGACAAAAACTTGTCGGACGTCTTATAACTCTTGATGTGGGACGAGCCTGAAATCCCAATTTCAGCTCTTGGAACATTTCAAAACGTCTTCGGCGCCCCAATTCCGAGCCGTTAAGTATTACACACTGAACTATCACGTAGTCATAAAAAACGTGTATGTCAAATGTTCGCAACATCCACAGACGACGTTCGGGGTTCAGTACATCGATCGGTGCATTAAGGACATAAGCCTTATGTGCAGCAATGAGGACAATCCTGACTTTACGGACCGAGTCCGCATAATTGCTACTATCATCTTTCAACTAAGTTTTCTCTAAGAACATATTAAAAACAGTAGAGATACAGTGCAAGCTACAACATAATTTGCAAAGACATTCTGACTATGTTCATGATAATGAGTTCAATTAATCATATTACTTAAGAACTCCCACTCAAATTGACATCCCTCTAGTCATTCGAGTGTTGCATGATCCAAATTCACTAACTCAAGTCCGATCATCACGTGAGTTGAGATTAGTTTTAATGGTGAACACATCTATGTTCATCATATCAACTATATGATTCATGCTCGACCTTTCGGTCTCTTGTGTTCCGAGGCCATGTCTATACATGCTAGGCTTGTCAAGTTTAACCCAAGTGTTTTGCGTGTGCAACTGTTTTGCACCCGTTGTATGTGAACGTTGAGTCTATCACACCCGATCATCACGTGGTGTATCGAAATGATGAACTGTCGCAATGGTGCACAGTCGGGGAGAACACAATTTTATATTGAAATTTTAGTGAGGGATCACCTTATAATGATAGTGTCGTCCTAAGCAAAATAAGGTTTATAAAAGGATTACGTCACATGCAAATCAAAAGTGACATGATATGACCATGAACTTGTGCATCTTGATCTCCGTGACCAAAGCACCAACACGATCTCCATCGTCACCGGGCCACACCATTATCTCTATCATCATAATCTCCATAATTGTGATGCCATCGAGGTTGTCGCGCTATCTATGATGTTACTACTAAAGCTACCTCCTAGTGATATAGCAAGAGCATCTACAAGTGCAAACTAAATTTAAAGACAACCCTATGGCTCCTGCCGGTTGCCGTAGCATTGACATGCAAGTCAGTATTTAACTATTACAACATGATCATCTCATACATCCAATATATCATATCATGTCATTGGCCATATCACATCACAAGCATATTCTGCAAAAACAAGTTAGACGTCCTCTAATTTGTTGTTGCATGTTTTACGTGGTTTCTATGGGTTTCTAGTATGTGTTGGGTAACGTAGTAGTAATTCAAAATTTTCCTACGTCACACCAAGATCTATCTAGGAGAAACCAGCAACGAGCAAAGGGTAGAGAATCTTCATACCTTTGAAGATCGCTAAGCGGAAGTGTTACTATGAACGCGGTTGATGGAGTCGTACTCGTAGCGATTCAAATCGCGGAAGATTCCGATCTAAGCGCCGAACAACGACGCCTCCACGTTCAACACACGTGCAGCCCGATGACGTCTCCTTCAACTTGATCCAGCAAGGAGAGAGGATAAGTTGAGGGAGAGCTCCGGCAGCATGACGACGTGATAACGGTGGAGCTGTGTGGTACTCCGGCAGGGCTTCGCCAAGCGCTACGGAGGACGAGGAGGAGGAGAGGTAGGGCTACGCCGAGGGAGAGATGAAGTTGTGTGTCTCAGCCCCCAAAACCCTCCACTATATATAGGAGCGAGGAGGAGGAGGGCCGGCCACCATAGGGTTCCCCCTAGGTGGTGCGGCGACAAAGATGGAGGAGGGGGCGGTGCCCTAGGGGTGGCTTGCCACCCAAGGCGGCCCCCATGCCTAGGGTTTTGCCTCCCTCGCCTCCTTGTGCGCCTTGGGCTTTGGTGGGTGGCACACCAGCCTATCTAGGGGCTGGTTCCCATCCACTTTTGGCCCACGTGGCTCTCCGAGGCTGGTGGCCCCTCCCAGTGGACTCCCGGTACCCTTTCGGTGGTCCCGGTACAATACGACAATTCCCTAAACATTTCGAGCGATCAAATCTCCACTTCCTATATATGAATCTTTACCTCCCGACCATTCCGGAGCTCCTCGTGACGTTTGGGATCTCATCCGAGACTCCAAACAACCTTCGGTAACCACATACTGTTCCCATTACAACTCTAGCGTCATGGAACCTTAAGTGTGTAGACCCTACGGGTTCGGGAAACATGCACACATGACCGAAACACCTCTCCGGTCAATAACCAACAGCAGGATCTGGATACCCATGTTGGCTCCCACATGTTCCATGATGATCTCATCGGATGAACCACGATTTTGGGGATTCTATCAATCCCGTATGCAATTCCCTGTTTCTACCGGTATGACACTTGCTCGAGATTCGATCGTCGATATCCCTATACCTTGTTCAATCTCATCACCGGCAAGTCTATTTACTCGTTCTGTAACATATCATCCTGTGGCTAACATCTTAGTCACATTGAGCTCATTATGATGATGCATTACCGAGCGGGCCCAAAGATACCTCTCCTGTCACACGGAGTGACAAATTCCAGTCTCGATTCATACCAAGCCAACATACACTTTCAGAGATACCTGTAGTGCAACTTTATAATCACCCAGTTACGTCATGACGTTTGATACTCTCAAAGCACTCCTACGGTATCCGGGAGTTGCACAATCTCATGGTCTAAGGAAATAATATTTGACATTAGAAAATCTTTAGCAGACGAACAATACGATCTAGTGCCATGCTTAGGATTGGGTCTTGTCCATCACATCATTCTCCTAATGATGTGATCGTGTTATCAATTACATCCAATGTCCATGATCAGGAAACCATGATCATCTGTTGATCAAAGAGCTAGGCAACTAGAGACTTACTAGGGACATGTTGTGGTCAATATATTCACACATGTGTTACGGTTTCCGGTTAATACAATTATAGCATGAATAATAGACAATTATCATGAACAAGGAAATATAATAATAACCACTTTTTTATTGCCTCTAGGGCATATTTCCAACAGTATGGTCGCATCTTATGCAAATCCACAATGGAGATATGCAAATTGCTATTTAATCTTCTCCAAGGAGCACTTCGGTCAAATCTGATTCAACTGAAATTGAAGAAACAGACACCCGCCAGTCATCTTTATGCAACAAGTTGCATGTTAGTCGATGAAACCGGTCTCTCATAAGCGTACGAGTAATGTTGGTCCAGGCCGCTTCAATCCAATAGTACCGCTGAATCAAGAAAAGACTAAGGAGGGCAAAAAATTGAACATCAACGCCCACAAACTCTTTTGTGTTCTACTTGAGATATCATCTACGCATGAACCTAGCTCTTGATGCCACTGTTGGGGAACGTTGCATGGGAAACAAAAAAAATTCCTACGCACACGAAAGACCTATCATGGTGATGATCATCTACAAGATGGGAGATCTGATCCACATACCCTTGTAGATCGCTAAGCGGGAAGCGTTAAGAAATGTGCTCGATGTACTCGAACATCTTTGTGATCCAAATCTTCGTCGTCCCATGATCCGTCCCGATCTAGCGCCGAACGGATGGGACCTCAGCGTTCAGCACACGTACAACTCGACGATGATCTCCGCCTTCTTGATCCAGCAAGAGGGGGCCGAGAGGTAGATGAGTTCTCCAGCACCGCGACGGCGTGACGGTGATGGTGGTGGAGCTAGTCTAGCAGGGCTTCGCCTAAGCACCACCAAAAACTAGACTAGAGGAGAAACAGATCTAGAGAGAGGTCAACACGTGGCTGATTGTTGTTTCTCCAAACCCTCAAAACCTTTAGTATATATAGGAGGAGAGGAGAGGAGGCAGCCTTGGCCCCTACTCCAAGGAGAAGGGGTTGTCCGAACCCTACAAGGAAGAGTCCACCTTCCCACAAGGGAGGTGGACTACTTTGGGAGGACTCCTCCTTCCTTTCCTTTTAAAGGATTTTTGCCTTTTATCTCCACTCCTAGTTGCATGGGATTTTGAGAGAGGCTTCGTCCAGCCCACAGGGGCTGGTCCACCTCCTCTCACAGACCATAAGGCTCTTCGGTCGTCACACCCCTCCATGTGGTCCCCCGGCACCCTCCCGACACTCCCGGTACACTACTGATGAGGCTGAAACCTTTCCGGTGATAACAACAGGACTTCCTATATATAATTTTTTACCTCCAAACTATTCTGGAGCTCCACGTGATGTCCAGGATATCATACGGGACTCCGAATAACCTTCGGTCACCACCACCTATAACTCAATTATACCGAAACGTAACTGAACCTTGAGTGTGCAGGCCCTGTGGGTTCGAGAACTATGCAAACATGACCTGAGACACTCCCCGATCAACAACCAATAGAGGGATCTGGATGTCCATATTGGCTCCTACATATCCTACAAAGATCTCTATCGGTTGAACCTCTATGTCAAGGATTCAGTTAATCCCGTATGTTGTTCCCTTTGTCCTTCGGTATGTTACTTGCCCGAGATTCGATCATCGGTATCTCTATACCTAGTTCAATCTCATTACCGACAAGTCTCTTTACTTGTTCCCTAATACAAGATCCCGTAGTCACATTGCTTGCCAGGCTTGTTGTGATGTTGTATTACCGAGTGGGTCCCGAGATACCTCTCCGTCACACGGAGTGACAAATCACAGTCTTGATCCACGCCAACCCAACAGACACCTTCAGAGTTACCTTTAGAGCACCTTTATAGTCACCCAGTAACATTGCGATGTTTGATACACACAAGGTATTCCTTCGGTGTCCGGGAGTTGCATGATCTCATGGTCATAGGAACACATACATTGACATGCAGAAAATAGTAGCAATATAATGGCACGATCATATGCTACGTTTATAGTTTGGGTCTTGTCCATCACATCATTCTCCTAATGATGTGATCCCGTTATCAAGTCACAACACTTGTCTATGGCCAGAAAACCTTGACCATATTTGATCAACGAGCTAGTCAACTAGAGGCTCACTAGGGACAGTGTGTTGTCTATGTATCGACACATGTATTTGAGTTTCCAATCAATACATTTCTAGCATGTATAATAGACGATTATTATGAACAAGGAAATATAATAATAACCAATTTATTAATGACTCTAGGGCATATTTCCAACACTTCAAAACATGTTCTGCAGGACAACATCTGTGCTTCAATAAGACATTTGGAACACATTACGATATATATCAACCTGCCATGCAGATTGGGAAAGTATTTCATCTTCATGGAGTGGTATTCTAAATGGTAAGGATACTCTCCTCTCAGTTGACCAACAACTTGTCTTCCACATTTAGTTCACGGGATCTCCGATCACACATAATAGGTTACCACTGTGAGCAACTCATATTGTGCGTCTCATACCCATTTCCTTCAATGCATTATCTATCACATTACGTGATAGACCCTTAGTGAAAGGATCTGCCAGATTTTTAGATGCTTGGACATAATCCAATGCAATAACTCCGTAGTTTCTTATTTTCCTGACAGATTTTAACCTTCTGTGAACATGTCTTCATGACTTTATGTTATCCTTTGAACTTCTCACTTTGGCAATCACAATTTGATTATCGCAGTTGAGAGGAATACCGGGTACAGATTTCTCAACAACCGGTTAGTCATTCAAGAGCCGACGAAGCCAAACTACTTCGACCGTAGATGTATCTAGTGATGTGAGTTCTGCTTCCATTGTTGACCTCGTTAAGATGGTTTGCTTGCAAGACTTCCAAGAAACAGCTCTACCACCATGAGTGAATACATATTCGCTTGTGGCCTTTATCTCATCAGCATTAGAGGTTCAGTTTCATTCACTATACCCTTCAAGTACCTTTGGGTACCCAGTGTAGTGAATTCCATAACTCATAAGGCCCTTCAAATAGCGCATAACTCTTTCTAGAGCTTTCCAATGATCATTTCCTGATTTTGAGGCAAACTGGCTCAGTTTGCTAACAACAAAAGAGATGTCAGGTCTCGTAGCGCAATAAATAAGCGAGCCAATTATCTGATGTTCTATTTGTTGTAGACATTCACAACCTTGGAATTGAATTGGCTTCAATGTCAAATCACCAGGACATTGATATTGTAATTCAACACGAATTCAGGTGTTTGGATGTTTATGCATTAGGAATTTGGAATTCACGAAGAGACCAGTGTTGATTATTGGCCGAAGTGTTGAATTGACTTATTTGTATGAGTACAACACAGTCAGCAAAAGCAACACGCGGCCATGACGAGGTTCCCGGAGGCTGAACCGTAAGTTAGCACATGGCAGCGACACGGGAGAAATGTCTGGGGGTCGCGGGCGCAGATGAAGCCAACCCCGCATCCTTGCCATAAACCCAAGCAAGCACGCCACCATACTCTAGCCAGCCATCATGAAGAACAGTAGATTCAGTAGCCTGACAGGGGCGCCGGTTCGCCATGAAATATGGTTGTGCATCTCCTCTTTCGTTGTCTCCATGTTGTTATTCCTCGTCTATGTGTTCATGGGATTCGGGCCTTGGCCGGAGCCGTCACTCTACTCATCCTCATGACTTTTCTTCAGCATCCTGGATGCAACGGCGACCACGCCCCACCGCGCTGCACAGGTGGAGGAGGGATTGCTACAGACTAGATCTCGATGGAGCTCCATTGTTGCAGTTGCGTTCGGATTCAAGAGGGCCGACCCAGATTAGGTGTGGGCAAAGTGTGTCATATGCCTGGTTGTGTTGTTGGTCGGGGAGAATGCCCGGCGCGCAGCTGCTGGCATGCAAGCACCTATTTTGTGGTCAAGGCGAAGGGGTACGCAGAGGGCGAGGCAATATCAACCCAATCGAAGGGGTGGAGGTCCGAATTCGGGACAGGGTGGGGCTAGTGTTGTCTAGGGCAGTTCGTTATTGAGGTGTGATTTTGTTCGTGAATGTAGAGACCATCGAAACAACCAAATGGAGTGTGAGAGTATTTCAATTGATCTCTAGAAATTCTTCAATTCTTTTGAAGCAAGATGCTAGCATCATAAGGTGTTGGAGAGGGCTTGCAGTCACTATAACCAAAGCGACTCAAGATCTTTTTCATGGTGAGATTGAAGCAATGTAACCCCACCATCATCACTTCTCAACAGCTTGATATTCAGAATAATATCATCTATTCCTATATCCTTCATCTCAAAACAACGAGATAGGAAATCCTTGACCTCCTTAATAATATTTAGATTTGTTTCAAAAATCAATATATCATCACCCTAGAAGAAAAGAATACCTCCCTCGCCCCCACCATGGCGATAGTACACACATTTGTCAGCTTTGTTTACAAAAAATCTACAACTGTTAAAGTTCTTTCAAACTTCTCGTGCCACTACTTAGGCGCTTGCTTAAGTCCATACAAAGACTTCAACAATTTGCACATTTTCCTTCCTGACCGTCCACTATAAACCCATCTCGTTGTTCCATTTAAATTTCCTCGTCCAACTATTCATTTAGGAAAGCAATCTTAGCATGCATTTGATAATTGAGAAGACCATGTGAGGCAGCTAGTGAAACTAGTACTCGAATAGTGGTCAGTCGAGCCACAGGTGAGTAAGTATCAAAAAAGTATTCACCTTGTTTTTGGGTATAACCCTTGGCGGCCACGAGCGTGCATTGTTCTTTTCAATAGTACCATCAGGCCTAAGCTTCTTCTTGAATACCCATTTGCATCCTATAGGTTGGCACCCATAAGGATGATCAGTTATCTCTCAAGTTTCATTTTCTAGGATGGAATCCATCTCACTAGAGACCGCTTCCTTCCAGTAGTCAACATCTTCGGATGCATAAGCCTCTGGAATGGAACAAGGAGTATCATATATGAGATATACAAGAAAATCATCAGCAAAAGACTTTGCAGTCCTGTGTCTCTTTCTCCTTTTAGGAGTCTCATTATTGTTGTCCACGGGATCTTCAACATGTTTTGTTGCAATGGTAGGTCGAAAAATTGCAATTACATCTTCACTTGATGAACTAGGCATCTCCTGATTTTATGAGCTACCCATATCCTTCATGGGAAATATATATTCGAAGAAAGTCGCATCATTAGACTCCATGATTGTTCCGACATGCATGTCGGATACCTCAGATTTAACAATCAAGAATATATAACCAATGCTATGCAAACCATAACCGAGGAAAACACAATCCACAGTTTTTGGTCCAAGCTTTCACTTCTTTAGAATTGGTATATTGACTTTTGCCAAGCAGCCTCAAGTTCGTAGGTAAGAGAGTTTTAACCTTTTCTTCTCCCATTCCTCGAATGGAGTTATCTATTTTCTCTTTGTGGGAACTCGTTTAGGACATGACATGCAGTCAATATTGCCTCCATACACCATGCCTTGGAGAGACCCTTTGTGTCTAGCATGGCGTTAACCAAATCAATTAGAGTATGGTTCTTTCTTTCAGGTACCCCATTTGATTCAGGCGAATAGGGTGGCGTCCTCTCATGGATTATACCATGTTCCGTACAAAAAGAACCAAATTCATTGGAAAAATACTCTCCACCACGATTGGAGCTAAGTCTCTTGATTTTTCGATCAAGTTGGTTTTCCATTTCAGCTTTCTAGATCTTGAAGAAATTTAGAGCCTCGTCTTTCAATTTTAAAAGATACACATGGCAGTATATAGTGGAGTCATCTATTAACGTCATAAAATATTTCTTTCCACCTTACGTCAAAACACCATTCATTTGACAAAGATCTGAATGTATGAGTTCCAGTGGCGCAAGATTTCTTGTTTCCGCAGTTGTATGAGACTTACAAGGTTGCTTAGCTTGCACACAAACTTGACACTTAGATCCCTTGGCAACGGTGAAGTTGTGGATTAAGTTCCACTTGGTTAGCCGCACCATACAACCAAAATTAACATGATAGGGACATGAATGCCAGATTTGATTCACTATTATCACAAACATGACTAACAACTTTATTACGAACATCTCACAAGGATAAGCTGAACAAGCCTCCTAAGTCATAACCTTTATCAAAAAAAATTCCATACTTGGATATTACAAATTTATTGGACTCAAAGACAAGCTTGTAGCCATCTCTACATAGAAGAGATCCGCTAACAAGATTTTTATTGACGGAGGGGACATAATGCACGTTCTTCAGCCGCACGATCTTCCCCGAAGTAAACTTCAGATCGACCATGCCAATACCATTAACAGAAGCACTTGAACCATTGGCATCAGGACGGAAGTAGTCCACGCGGTCTGATAAGAAGAAAACATGGAAATATCACCGCATACATGCACATTAGCACTCGTGTCAATCAACCAATCTGGGGAACGACATACTGAGAGAATAGTGGGAAGTATACCATACCCAACATCCTGCATCTGAGCATCACCAATGACAACATTGGCAATCTTCTCGCCTTACCCATTTGGACACTTGTCATAACGGTTAGGGCAACTAGGTGCCCAATGATCTGGATCTCCACATACATGATAAACACCTTTCTTCTTGCTAGTCTTCTTATTGAAGTTGGTGTGCTACGAAGCCTTGTTCTTCCCATCAATCTTTCCCTTACCATCAATCTTGCCCTTGTTCTTGAACTTGTGGGACTAGAAGTTTTTTTCTGTACCAGACTGGCGCTGGAACCTTCCTCCATGCCTCGAGCACGTATGTATTTTTCTCTTGCCTGTTCTTCCACATCAAGAGTACGAATGAGATCCAGGACGAAAAACTCGTGCCTCTTATGCTTCAAAGAGGTAGAAAATCTCCTCCACGAGGGAGGAAGCATAGTGATGATAGCTCCAACAACAAACTTCTCCGGTAACATACAATTGAGGTGATCAAGTCTCTAGCAAATAACTATATCTCTTGAGCCTGCTCAAGCACGGAGTGCTCATCAGTCCTCCTGTAATCATAGAATCGTTCCATGATATACAGCTTAGTGCCAATGTCCGGGACTCCAAACTTGGCATCAAGTGCGCTCGACATATCTTTTCCTTGTCAATTGACGCATAAGCATTAACTATGTTCTCACCAAGAACACTCAAGAGGGCATCCTTAAACAAGGTATCAGTTTTCTGAAAATCTAGTTCCTACTGAGGATCAAGAACTCCTCCAGGTTTGCCAAGAGTTGCATCATAGGAGCTCAACGTTTGAAACCATAGAACAGACCGCACACACAAGCTCTTATAGCACACACCCTCAAACATAGGAGGGCTCACGGAAGCAACAAAACCACTATGGGTAGATTGACTATAATGAGGTTTTTGAATTGTTGGAAATACAACCGATTTACCATGTGATTTTACTATCAGAAATAATAGATAAATCATGACTACTATAGCAATTGTAAGACAAGTTATGCAATCATACTAAGAGTATGTAGGTGACATCTGAAGTGGTGAGAAGGAATGGAACGTATCTAGAATAGAAACTAGAACAAGAAGTTGCAGCATGAACTCAAATAAGAAGAACACGAACACGTACTGAGTTGTGGCAGCAACAACAATGGGATTGGCGTTGACGTCATCACTGGACATGTTGTTCAAGAGGTTGTTGATGTCGGGTAAGAAGTCGTCATCCCGGCAGTGGTTGCCGACGTCCATGGTTTCCGTGATGAAGAAGCCAGTAGTCGCTTCGAGCGCTCCCCAAAAACCTTATCACCCTTATTTTGTACAGAACTCTAAGAGGCACGGTTTCGGAGGAGAACTATCCCGACCTGTGGTTCATGCCACAAGCTAGGATGGGGAAGAACCTAGCAGCAACTCAGAGATTGGAACTCGATGGCGCGGCGAAGATGATCTCGTGTGTATTTCCGGAGAGGAGCGGCATCTCTTTTATAGGAAGAGGAGAAGGAAGCAAACTGGCAGCGATGGGAGGCGAAGCAAAAGAGGAAGATGGAATGAATAGGCAGTCACCGAAGGGTGCATCATTCGTATTCATTCTCCACTAGCAGAAAAACCATTAAGCTTCCGAGTTACCTTTCGTGTACTAGTCATGCATGGCAAAAATTTAGACATCGGCTTCGCTCATTCCTGCAACCCGTGGCGCGTCATGACAAGGCGTCGTGTTGAGAGACGGGTGACGGAGGACGAGCGCGCGTGTATGTCTGTATTGTTCTCATGCTCAGAAATGTGGGGAAACATCCTCCCTCATAAGGAGGTCCAACTCCTCCCAAACTAGCAATGTGGGACTAAACTTTAGTCCCACCTCTTGCCTTGCACAAATTGGCTTAGTGGGCCTCTAGGCTTTATCTAGAATTCTGAAATTGGGCTGGGACATATATGGATTAGATTCCAGCATTCTTGACCGTCCAACCACCACATGCGGTTGTATTAATCTAGGCCATCAACCTTGGGTCTGCTTGGTAGTGGGTGGAAGCTCCGAGTCGTTGCCCTTATTTTATGTAAGCGTGCGGGGATGGGGATGAGCGTGGGGGGGGGTCCGACCTCATCCACTTACTCTTTCCCGTCCACATCGGGCAAAGTTTGCTCCCTCGCCGACGACATCAAAACCCTAGCCACCATAGCCATGGGTTTCTTCGACAAAGGGCAAGTGGAAGCTCACCCTCGACGCCAACTATTCTTGTGCGCCTCCTCCACCGTTGATGCCAACACCTCCACAAGATGGGCCGCGAGAGAGGTTGTATATTCATGTGCACCAGGAGCGCTAGCACTGGCAGTACCGCTAGCAGTTGTCATATTCAGATGTCAACCTGCCACATGGTTGGCATCTAGATCCGCATCGGATCCCCGTGCCGACGATGCCACGGTCACCACAGGTGCATGCAGAGAAGGTGCGCCCGTGTCACTCCCTCCTTATGCTGGAGCAGCGGCAGCTCCTAGCTTACGCGTAGGACTCCCCTAACTAGGAGTACTAGTTCGCGATGGAGGACAATATCTCCTGCCGCCGCAACGTGCATCTCGACCCTAACATTGTGCCATCGTCCTATGAGGTCAAGCCTAAGGAGGAGGAGTCAGTCTACTAGTCCACTCTGGAGGCGGCGACCCAACGCGCCAAGGAGGAGAGCCGGCGCGATAAGGAAAGGCACTAGGATGGCCTAGAAGAGGCCCTCGCCCTACCGGTTGCGGAGGACTCGGTCTACTCCCCGCTCTACACCCACCATCGTCGCTACCTGTCCTCGAGCCCAAGGCCAATACCTAGAACGTGCCCACGCCCACACATAAGTGGTTTCCATGGTACGTGTTTGGTTTGAGAAGTCCTACACGTGGACCAGCGTCTTTCACGAGTGGGTGAGCTCACCACCAATCCTGCTGGGCGCGACGCTAGCAGAGGAGGCCGCCTAACTCGAACATTGGATGAAGCACTGGCTAACAGAAGACCGCCCCCACGGCGTGTGACAAATTAAGTGGGAGCGCGAGGAGGAGGAGGGGCGGCACGAGAAGAAGTAGGCATAGCACACCTGCCACACAACAATGTCGTCACCAGAGCATACGTTAGAGGAGGCGGGTGCTTGCAGCGTGGAAGAGCGTATCCCGTGAGTTGGGCCCCCGCCATCCTTTGTCGACCTCACCGATGATGATGGCGGAAAGAGCAAGGCCTAGGTCAACACGTGGGGCGTGTTTTTATTTCTTTTATGCTTTATTTAATTCTTAAGTAGATTTTGACTGTGGTTGACCGATGTTTAATGTACAATTATGTTTATGTTAGTCACGTGCTTTCGATATTTTTTATGGTTACGGAAAAAATACGTCGACCACCCATTGGATTTGTCGGTCGATCCAAACAAAAAAGAATATGCATCCATTCGTCTGATCAATCAAAATAGACGAAAAGCGGATAAAACATGTGTACATTCGGGTCTCGATTTGGAGTGGTGGACATGCATTTTCACCCGCCTCTAGTAATCTGGCCACTTATCAATGGCGTACATGGCCTTGCATCAAACATTGATTATCTGCACTCACATGGATAAAATTTACCAATGGTGGATACAAAGTCACGTCTGTGACTGCTACTTGTATTAGCAACTACCGGTGCCGGGCATAAATATCCGATTGGCTGGTAGATATTCACTGTTTGCCGCTAGTAAGTTAAATAACGGTTTTCCTCTGCATTCGAACCAAATTTAATTTAAGAAATGAGAGAATTCAGAATAGCTATGAGAAAGACTAGTCCAATCCATAATGATGTACCGGAAAATATTCTCCCCCCTCCCCCTCCCAGTCACTGCCGTGAGCGATGTGGAGGGGAAACCCTAGCACTCCACCAAAGGCACCCCTCCTCCCCCTCGGGAGCAATGAGGCCTTTCTTCCCCTGCTCGCGAGGGCCGAAGCGGGTCGGGATCTGCGGGCGGTGGCGCATCGTTGGTCGAGGGCGCGGTGGGTGGTAATATGTCCATTTTGCATCATGTTCTGTTACTGTTATTTATAGTGCTTTATGCATTATACCTCTTTGTGGAGTAATTTTAATGCCTTTTCTCTCATAATATGTAAGGTTTATATCAAGATTAAGAATGTAAGGAGATGGAATTCTGGACCTGAAAAATCTACATCAAAGATACATATTCTACACATCTCCAAATGGGCTAAAACTTTACACAAAATTATTTTCGAATAAATGAAAAATATTGGAGGAAAGAAGTACCAGAGGGGGGCTACCAAGCGCCCACTAGGCACCAGTGCACGCCAGCCCCCATGGCACGACCTAGTGGTTAGTGGGCCCCCTGGTCCACCTCTGGCGACCATATTTTGGCATAACTTCTCTTTTAACCACAAAAAATTAGGAGAGTACTTTCGGGATAAAGCGCCGCCATCTCGAGGCGAAACTTGGACAGGAGCAATTTTACCCTCCGGCGGAGCGATTCTGCCGGAGGAACTTCCCTCCCACAGGGGGAAATCGAAGCCATCGTCATCACCAACAAGCTTCTCATCTTGGGGAGGCCAATCTTCGTCAACATCTTCATCAGCACCATCTCCTCTCAAAACCCTAGTTCATCTCTTGTGTTCAATCTTGTACTGCAACCTCAGATTGGTACGTGGGGTCTGACTTGTCGTGTTGACTACATCTTGTAGTTGATGCTTCATGGTTTTATTTGGTGGAAGATCATATGTTCAGATCCAAAATGTTATTTAATACCTCTCTGATCATGAGCATGTTTATCACTTGTAAGTAGTTACTTTTGTTCTTGAGGCCATGGGAGAAGTCATGTTGCAAGTACTCATGTGAAGTTGATATTCGTTCGATATTTTGATGATGTGAATGTTGTGATTCCCTTAGTGGTGTTATGTGAACGTTGACTACATAACCCTTCACCATCTTTGGGCCTAAGGAAATGCATTGTAGAGTAGTAATTAGATGGTGGGTTGCGAGAGTGACAGAAACTTAAACCCCTGTTTATGCGCTCCTCCGTAAGGGGCTGATTTGGATCCCTATGTTTAATGCTATGGTTAGAATTTATTCTTTAAACTTTTCTGATAGTTGCGGATGTTTGCTGGAGAGTTAATCATAAGTGGGAGGCTTGTTCAAGTAAGAACAATGCCCAAGCACTGGTCCACCCACATATCAAATTATCAAAGTACCAAACGCGAATTAACCCAACATGACGAAAGTGACTAGACGGAATTCCCGTGTGCCCTCAAGAACGCTTTGCCTATTATAAGAAACCGTTTCGGCCCGTACTTCGCCACAAAAGGGTATGGGATTCCTTGCCGCACCTATTGTTACTATTTCTACTTTTCACTTGTTAAAATTATATTGCTATCAAACAACTTGTTACCGTATTTCAGTGCTTGTAGAAATTACCTTGCTAAAACCGCTTGTCATTTCCTTCTGCTCCTCGTTGGGTTCAATACTCTTACTTATCTAAAGGATTAGATTGATCCCCTATACTTGTGGGTCATCAAGATTCTTTTGTAGCGTCGCTGCCGGGAAGTGACGCGCCTTTGGTAAGCGGACGTTGGTAAGGGAAAATTTATATTACGTGCTGAATTTAGTGTTACTTGTAACTATGGAAAGTAATCCTTTGACGGGTTTGTTCGGGGTATCTTCACCTCGACCGGAACACCAAGAGTTGTCACCCAACCCACCGAACCTACTGAAAATGTTTATTATGAAATTCCTTCGAATATGATAGAGAAACTACTAACTAATCCTTATGAAGGAAATGGAACAAAACATCCTGATATGCACCTAATCTATGTGGATGAAGTTTGTGGATTATTTAAGCTTGCAGGTTTATCCGGAGATGAAATCAGGAAGAAGGTTTTCTCTTTATCTTTGTGGGGAAAACATTCACATGGTATAGGCTATGTGATGATAGATGATCTAGGAACTCGAATCGATTGCAATTGGAGTTTCGCCAAAAAAATTATCCTATGCATCTTGTTCGTCATGATCGGAACTTTATCTATGATTTTTGGCATCGTGAAGGAGAAAGTATCTCTATAGCTTGGGGGAGGCTGATGTAAATGTTATACTCATGCTCCAATCAAGAGCTCTCGAGAGAAATTATTATTAAGAATTTTTATTCTCGGCTTTCTCGTAAAGATCAAACCATGCTCGATACTTCTAGTCCTGGTTCTTTTATGAACAAGACTATTGAATTCAGGTGGCATCTCTTGGAAAGAATTAAACTCAACTTTTAAGATTGGGAACTCGAGAAGCTAAAGAGTCAGGTATAAAAATTAAGTTTGATTGTGTTAAATCTTTTAAGAATACCGACGCTTTCAATAATTCTATCAATAAATATGGACTTGACTCTGAGATTGTCGCCTCACTCTGTGAAACCTTTTCTACTCATGTTGATCTCCCTAAAGAGAAATGGTTTAAATACCATCCACCTATTAAAAAAAAGTTGAAGAACCAATTAAAGTTGAGGATGAATCTATCATTTACAATATTGACCCAGTTGTGCCTACTGCTTATATTGAGAAATCACCTTTCCGTGTTAGGATAAAGGAACATGCTAAAGCTTCAACTGTGGTGAACAAAAGTTATGTTAGAACAACCAAACCCTGTGAGAAAATCAAGGTATAACCTAGTACTGCTATGGTTAAAGATCGGTTGGTATATAATTTTGATGGGCATGTTATTTATTTCTATGATGAAGCTACTAGAATTTCCAAATGTGATACTAAAGATAACAATAGACCTTTTGTTGGCATGTCTGTCGTTTGAGTAAATATAGGAGATCATTGCTATCATGGATTATGTGATATGGGTGCTAGTGTTATTGCTATTTCTTTTACCTTATATCAAGAAATTATGCATGAGATAGCATGAGCTGAAATAGGAGACATTGATGTTACTATTAAACTTGCTAATAGAGACACCATCACACCACTTGGGATTGTTAGAGATGTTGAAGTCTTGTGTGGAAAATTGAAATACCCTACTGATTTTCTAGTACTTGGCTCACCACAAGATGATTTTTGTCCCATAATATTTGGTAGACCCTTCTTGAACACTATCAAAGCTCAAATAGATTGCAAAAGGGAAACTGTCAGTATTAATTTTTGTGGTATGTCTCATTAGTTTCATTTCTCCAAGTTGAGCAAGCAACCCCATGATAAAGAATTGCCTAGTAAAGATGAAGTAATTTGTCTTGCTTCTATTGCCATTCCTCCTACAGATCCGTTAGAACAATATTTGCTAGACCATGAAAATGATATGCATATGCGTGAAAGAAATGAACTAGATAATATGTTCTTTGAGCAAAAACCCATCCTTTGAGCAAAAACCTATAATTACTCGCAAGGATTAAGTCTGATAGAGATAGATATATAAAAGTAAAATAAAATAAAATTAATAATGTCAACGATGATTTTAGTTTTTTAGAAAATGTATTAAGTAGACCCGGGGTGCATAGTTTTCACTAGAGGTTTCTCTCTCGAAAGCCAAGCATACGGTGGATACACAAATTATTGTTGGGAATTTATAGAAAAGTGCATAGTTATGATATTATTCACCGAAATGAACCTGCATATAGCCATCACGTCCACAAATTAGTAGATCGAAACAATTATACATCTAGTACTATCACTTCACTTCAAGAATGCTTCTATGCTTGCCTCTCTAGGTATTAAGTTCATAAAAACAGACTAATGCTTGGAGCAAGGTGACATGATGTAGACAAAGTAAGACAAACAATATTTTCAGGCCCCGTCATTTTATCCTTTGTAGCAACAACAAAAACACGTGTCTTGTCCCCTTCTGCCACTGGGATATAGAACACTACAAGATTTAACAAACTACAATGCACCACTCCCACTGAAGATAAATCAATCTAGTTGGTCAAACCAAATGGATAGATTGGAGATAAATACGAAGGTATAACAATCATGCATAATAGAATTCAAAGAGAACTCAATTACTTTAATTTAATAATCTAATCCTAAACCCACAATTCATCCAAATCCAACAAACACACTGCAAAAGAATATTACATCAGATAGATCACTGCGATAATCACGGAGACCATGTTATTAAAGATCAAAGAGAGAGAAGAATCCATCTAGCTACTAGCTATGGACCCGTAGGTCTGTGGTGAACTACTCACACAACATCATGGAGGCATCAAGGTTGATGTAGAAGGCCTCCTTGATTGATTCCCGCCCTCCAATAGGGTACCGAAAAAGGTCTACATATGGGATTGTGACCGAACAAAGATTTGCGGCAGCGGAGAAATTATTTCAGGCGGCTCCTTCATGCTTCTGGAATATTTGAGAATTTATGGATATGGAATTAGGTCAAATGGTGCCACGAGGTGCTTACGATCTCACGGGGCCCGCCCTACCCCTTGGCGCGCCCCAAGGCTCATCGCCATCTCCTGGCTCCTTGGGTCTTCTCCCGAGTTTCCATGGGTCTATTTTGGTCTAGAAACATTCATCGAAAAGTGTCATCATGTTTCGATTCCGTTTGTACATGATTGTATGGAAAAGTCAAAAACACGCAAAAAAACAGGAACTAAGACTCGACACTAGATTAGTAGGTTAGTTCCAAAAATGATATAAAATAGAATATTATTGCATATAAAGTATACAAGACTAATAATTTAGTAGCATGAAACAAAAAAAATATAGATACATTGGAGACGTATCAACATCCCCAAGTCAAATTCCTGCCCGTCCTCGAGTTGGTAAATGATAAAGATGAAATTTTTGATGTGGAATGTTACCCAATATGTAATATCTTTCAGGTATAAGTGTTGATAAATGAATAAGTCATTCATATCAACATAATAATATCCATGACTGTAAGAAGCATAATCATTACTTTTTCAAAATATGCGATCCTTAAAGAATGTTATATCATATTAGCATGTCATGACTCCGTTTTTACCGCATAATTATAAATCATGAGCACCACAGTGTCAAACGAGGAAATTGGATCGTAACTCTAGTGCGCTTCAGCATTTTAAACTTCGCGCAATACACGAACGTGAACCATGGATATAATATATAGGTAGAAGAGAGTATGGTGGTAATGATCGAAGGAGTCAAAATGGAAGAAAGTCTCGCATCAACTAGCCAGACTAATGGGCTATAGAGATGCAGGACAATCAATAGCAATGCGAGGAGTAGGTATTGCCATGCAACAGATGCACTAGAGGTATAAGTGTATGAAAGCTCAAATGAAACTAAGTGGGTGTGCATCTAACTTGCTCATGAAGACCTCGGGTACTTGAGGAAGCCCATCATCCAAATATACAAGCCAAGTTCTATAATGAAAAATTCCCACTAGTATATGGAAATGGAAAATTACGAGACTCTCTATATGAAAAACATGGTGCTAGTTTGAAGCACAAGTGTGGAAAAGAATAGTAACATTGCCGCTTCTCTCTTTTTCTCTCTCATTTTTTCCTTTTTCCTTTTTCCTTTCTTTTTTTATTTTCTTTTCCCCTTTTCCCTTTTTCTTGGTGGTCTCATTTGGCCTCCCTCGTTTTTTTATTTTCCATCCGGAATCTAATCCCAACTTGTGGGGGAATCATAGTCTACATCATACTTTTCTGACTAGGACAATGCTCTAATAATGATGATCATCACTTTTTTAGTTACTTGAGACACGATATAATGATAAAGCTATACAAGATGACTCTATATGAATGCCTCTAGCAGTGTACCAGGATGTACAATGATCTAGCATAGCAAAGATATCGAAAAATATACAAGCCGTCGAAATATCATGCTAGAGATATTACGATCATGCAACGCAGTATGACGGTGAACACACAAGTCATAGGACGAAACTGTGGAAGTTGCATGGAAATATATTTTGGAATGGCTATGGAAATACCATGATAGGTAGGTATGCTGGATGTTTTGAGAAAGATATAAGGAGGCTTATGTGTCATAGAGCGTATTACATCATGGGATTTGGATGAAGTGGCGAAATTTGCACCGACTCTAGAGGTGAGGAAGCGAATGCACGGTACCGAAGAGGCTATCAGTTATGGAAAGGTGAGAGTGCGTATATCAATGGACTCACATTAGTCATAAAGAAATCATATACTTATTGTAAAACTATACTAGCCCCCTCGAAGCAAAGTACTACTGCATGCCCCGTGAGGGGGGGGGGGGTAGGAGTTAAACATCACCCCCCAATTCAAACAACACGATATGATTTCATTTCACACATAACAATGGTCACACCTCATCACCATGCCACGACCAATATTTAGCTGAGGAGTAAATAACAAGCTTTAATACCAATACTTCTACTAACCAATGATCATGAACCTATATCCTTTCATATTACTACCACAATATTATTAAACCATGCGTTTCTTCTTTGGTGATTTACATGGAAGTTTTTATTATATCCTCCTTGAATGTGTATCCTTTTCGAACTAGTCTTATAACATGTACAAATTTCCATTCCTATTCCCTAGACTCCCATAAAGATTTAAGTGAAGCATGAGAGTGCAACTATTTCTTTAAAATATAACCACCGGCGTGCTCTAAAAGATATAAGTGATGTACCACAACAACTGCCTAGCTCAAAAGATATAAGTGAAGCACATAGAGTATTCTAACAAATTATGATGAAAATGTGTCTCTATGAATAGGTGTGTGTCCAGAAAACAATGAATATGGTAGACTAAAAGAAAAGCAAACTATAATACATGACGCTCCAAGCAAAACTCGTATCATGTGATGAATAAAAATATAGCTCCAAGTGACATACTGATAGATTGTAGACGAAAGAGGGGATGCTATCCGAGGCATCCCCAAGTATAGATGCTTGGGTATTCCTTGAATATTACCTTGGGGTGACTAGGGCATACCCAATATTAGGGTCTTTATGCTCCTTATTGCTTCATCTATCATTGTCTTGCCCAAAACTTGAAAACTTGAGCACACAAAACTCAATGAAACCTTGTGAGATCCGTTAGTATAATGAACATATCATAACTTTAGGTACTATTATAAATTAGTTTATAATTCATCATTGCATAATAGGTAATTTATTATAACTTCTCCATGACTTATACCCACTGGTATAATCCATAACATCGTCAAAACAAGCAAATTATGCAAGCAAAAACGGAATCTGTCTAAAACAAGACATTTTGTAATGATCTATACGAAAATCATTCTCCTGTTACTCCGAAAATTATGAAAAATCGGAAAACCTTTGAAATTTGTATATAAATACTGTGTCCATAATTCAGATGAAAAATATGTTCTAGTAAAATCACAGAAATGTTTTACTAGGCTTAAAAGTTTCTATTTTTGCACAGGATCAATTCTACTATCATCCAAATCATCCCAAAGACTTCCCTTGGCAAAAAAACTAAAAAAAACATTAAAATAATAATTAATAAATTATAAATAATCATGTTATCATACGAAAACATAAGGTAAAAGCAAACATTTAAGATAACTGTTGGTTTGCCTCCCAACAAGTGCTATTGTTTTATGCCCCTAGCTAGGCATAATGCTTTGTTTCAAGTGTTATCTTTCTTCATGTATTTTAGGATTACTTAATCAAAAACATTACTTAATAAATCCCCCCTATAAAATCCTTATTTTCTAGTGGGTGAGCTCAACCATTTGAAAGGACTCTTGTTGCTGATCTTAACATTCATTATATCATCACTAGCATCATCATCATCGTAGGGGTCTTCATATAAGCCATGAATGTCATCACCAATGGGTTCCCTAGTGGTATTTTCATGCCAACCCTCACTGAACACCTCATTAATTCCATTAGCAATCCATTCAAATTTATTTCAAGTATTAACGAACAAGGCTTGCATTAAGTCTTCATGAGGAACTTTCCTCCTTATATTCTCACCAAAACCTTGATAATCCCTAAATTCTAACATACGTATAGTATCTTTATCGTGAAGGATTTCTTCTACGGGTGGACGTTCAGAGTTTATTGTACAAAAATAAAAAATATCTCTATCTTCCCGAACTATGTAATAAAATTCAGGCATAAGGATGATAGTGGCGATTTTCTTAATCTTCTGATTATGTATGCCGCGAAGTCCCAAAAATATTATGAAGATGCACAAATTTCTTTTCTAACTTAACTATAAGCATGGCAATAGCATCAACATAGAAATTTGTATTATCAAGTATGTAGCCTTTAATGATAGTGATAACAACACAATACTCAAAGAATTCTTGAATAACATCCTTTCCAAAAATATTCCCACTGCCCACATGATATAATTTAGACATAAAAAACATGTGAGTTTCATTACTTGGATCTTCACTTTCAGGAGGATCATGATTAGAATCAATAATTTTTTTTCCTCATCAAATTCACTACCAATATATTGCGTACTACTTTCAACAATAACTTTCTCAAATTTAGACATGGTAGCAACATTCAAGCAAAACAAGCAACAAGCAAGTAGAAATATTTTTGTGTTTTTGATATTTTTGGTAACAAGCAAATAAAGGAAACTATAAAAAGATAAGTAAAAGAACTACAAGTGATTGGTAATTGTGTGAAGAAACCTGACGATAATTTGATAATGGCTCCCTGGCAACGACACCAAAAATTTGCAAGTTGACGGTAGACTAGTTCCGTACCTCCTCCCCGACAACAACGCAAAAAATTCTTCCCCGTAATTGTGAGCTGCGTTGGATTTTTCACCGAAGAGGAAGGGTGAAGCAATATAGTAGTGGTAAGTATTTACCTCACTTTAGAACCAAGGTTTATCGAACAAATAGGAGAATTAAGGCAAACTCCCGCCATTAGCACTTACACACACAAAACCAAATGCTTGCACCCAACGCGGGCAAAACGGTTGTCAATCCCCTTGGACTCTTTACTTACAATAATTAGTTCTGATAGAGATAGATATATAAAATATCTATAAAAGTAAAAGTAAAATAAAAGTAATAAAAGGCAGCGAGAGTTTTAGGTTTTTAGAAAATTGATTAAGTAGACCCGGCGGCCATAGTTTTCACTAGACACTTGATACGTCTGCATCGTATTGATAATTTATGAAGTATTCATGCCATATTTGCCCATGTTTACAATACTTTTATTTGATTTTTTATGCATTTTATATGATTTAATTAGAACTAACCCACACAGACACTGTTTTGAGCAGAATTACCGTGGTTTTATTTTTAATGCAGAGAATGAAAGTTATTCAAATCGAACAAAACTTTTTGATAATTTTTTCTCGATAGTATGAGAAATACCGGAGCAAAGAACCACTGGAGGGGGCCACCTACTAGACACAAGACAACAGGGCGCGCTCACCCTGTAGGCGCCCTGATAGCTTATGGGCCCCTCATGGCTCCGGTTAGCATGATTTCAATGCCGAAAATTCCTATATACACAAAAACCCTCAGAAATAAACCTAGAACTTCTGCTCCGCCGCCACAACCTCTGTACTAAAGAAAACTCATCTGGAGCCCTGTTCCGGCACGCTGCTAGAGGTGGCAATCATCATCGGAGGCCATCTTCATCATCAGGGCGGTGTCCATGATGAGGAAGGAGGAGTTCACCCTTGGAGATCAAGGTGTGTATCAGTAGCTATGTGATCTCTTTCTCTCTCTCTATCTCTATCTTGTTCGTGAGATGTCATGATCTTGATGTATCACGTGCTTTGCTAATATAGTTGGATCATATATGGTGTTTGTCCCTTGCTATCTTGATGTGATGAATTGAATCTATCCCTTTGAGATTTTGTTATGTCAAATTGAATATTGGATTTGAGATCACTTGATGTATGTCTTGCATGTGGATACACGTGATGACAATGGGATGTTCTATTGATTCACTTCATGCATGCTTTGGTACTCAACTTATGGATTCCCCTGGTGTCATTGGGGTTGATACATGTTCTTGTCCTACTTTCACCGATAGAAATCTTGCGGTACTCCTTGAAGTTCTTTGTGTTGGATTGAATATGATGAATATGAAATTATTTGATGCATATAAAATAATTAACCCACGGATATTTGAGGTGACATTGGAGTATCTAGGTAACATTAGCGTTGATTGATGTGTATCATAGGTGTTATTATAGTACGAACCCTAGGATTGTTTGTGACACTTATAGGAATATCTCAATAGATTGATCGGAAAGAATAACTTTGAAGTGGTTCTACTACCTACAACAATTTCATCTTATGTTCTCCGCTACTTATGAATATGGAGTAGTTCTTTGTTGCACGTTGAGAGATGATCATATGATTCTATTATGTTAGCATTATTGAGAGATTGCACTAGTGAAAGTATGTACCCTAAGCCTTATTCCAAACAATTGTACAATGTTTTGCTTGCCTTTTTTGCATTTTTCACCTTCATTCTTTCATATTTTCATATTACAAAAAATCTATATCTACTATCCATATTGCACTTGAATCACCATCTCTTCGTTGAACTAGTGCACCTATACAATTTACCATTGTATTGGGTGTGTTGGGGACACAAGAGATTTCTTGTATTTGATTGTAGTGTTGTTTAAAAGAGACCATCTTCATCCTAGACCTAACACGGATTAATAAACCTTAGATCATCCACTTGAGGGAAAATTTCTACTCTCCTACAAAACTCTATGCTTGGAGGCCCAACATAGTCTACAAGAATAAAGTTGTGTAGTAGAGGGTGGATAGACAAATTACTGTTGGCAAATTGGTAGAGAAGCGCATAGTTATGATTGTATTCACTACAATGATAATGCTTGTATGCATCACGTCCATATACAAGTAAACAAAATGATTCTGCATCTACTACTATTACTCCACGTCGAGAGCGCTTCTATGCTTGCCTCTCTAGGTATTAAGTTCATGCAAACAGAGTAATTCTTGAATCAAGGTGACATGTTGTAGGCAAATTAAGAAAAGCAATATGTTTATACCACGTCGCTTTATCCTTAGTAGCAACAATACAAATATGTGTCTCGTCCCCTCGTGTCACTCGGATATAGAGCACCACAAGATTAAACCTACTACAATGCACCACTCCCACTGAAGATAAATCAATCTAGTTGGCCAAACCAAAGGGATGGATTGGAGAGAAATACAAAGCTACAAAAATCATGCCTAATAGAATTCAGAGAAGACACAATTACTTTTAATGAATAATCTGATCATCAGCGCACAATTCATCAGATCCCAACAAACACACCACAAAACAAGATTACATCGGATAGATCACTTCAACAATCACGGAGAACATGGTATTGAAGATCAAAGAGAGAGATAGAGAGAGAGAGGGAGAGAGAGAGAAAATAATAAGCCATCTATATACTAGCTATGGACCCGTAGGTCTGTGCTGAATTACTCACACGTCATCATGGAGGAAGCCAGGTTGATGTAGGAGTCTTCCGTGGTCGATTCCCCCTCTGGCAGGGTACTCAAAAAGTTCTCCAAGTATGATCACGGTGGAACAGAGACTGGTGGCGGTGGTAAAAGTGTTTCGGGTGGCTGTTTGATGTTGGTGGAATATTTGAGAATTTACAAAGGCGAGATTAGGTCAAGAGGTGCCACGAGGGGCCCAAGAGCTCACGGGGCACACCCCCAGGCTCGTCGCCACCTCATGGTCCCTCAAGTCTTCTCCCGAGGTTCCATGTGTATATTTTGGTCCAGAAAACTTAATCAAAAAGTTTCATCATGTTTGAGCTCTGTTTGGTATTGATTTTCTGCATAAGTCAAAAACATGCAAAAAATAGGAACTGGCACTGGCACTAGGTTAATAGGTTAGTTCCCAGAAATGATATAAAATAACATATTATTGCATATAAAGTATATGAGATTGATTATATAGTAGCATGAAACAATAAAAAATTATAGATATGTTGGAGACGTGTTGATGCATGGCCACGAGCTCTAAGGCTTCCATTTCATCATCACTCATGGAGTCATATGTGACATCATTATTGGCAATCTTGGTGCGTCTTGTCGGGCAATCTAATGTATTTTGGCCACGGACTTTGCAAGTGAAACATTGGATGGAACTTGTGTTAGCGGTATCATCGATTCAAGATGAGGAAGCTCTTGGATCATATTTGGTTGTAGAAGGAGAACTCAAATATGTCATAGGTTGCTTGAAGCTTGATGTCCCACCACTAGTGGGTGTAGGTCGATTAGTAAGTGTCGGAGTTGTAGTAGCTTGAGTACTGGAGACATATGGTTTTGGCGTGTACTTTAAGTGTTTGTAATCATCTTGTACTTGTCTCTCCGGTTTGGAAGCTTGGTTGACAAGCTCTAGGAGGTTGGCCTAAGGTTGGAAATCCGCAATTTTCTTGACTTGGTGGTTGAGGCCATTTAAGAATCTCACCAATGTTTGATCCTCATCTTCCTTGATGTTGACTCGTATCATGGCGGTCTCCATTTGGTTGAAGTATTCTTCCACCGATTTTGTGCATTGCTTGAGCATTTGTAGTTTCTTAAAGAGATCTCTCATGTAGTGTGTACGAACAAAGTGGGCACGCATGACTTAGTTCATTTCATTCCAAGTAGTGATTAGTGGTATGTCTTGTTGTTGGCGTCAGTCTGTAACTTGCTCCCACCAAAGAACGACATACTCTTCAAATTCAAGGGGCTATCTTTTTTTCTTCCTCATAGTTGTGACGTAGGACGATCTTGTCCACTTTGAGTGCCCATGAAAGGAAGTCTTCAGGATCGGTGCTGCCGAAAATCTTTGGCATGGTGAACTTTATCTTGTTATGTGTTACTCATCATCTCTATTGTTGCGGTGTTCGAGTCGTTCTTGACAAGGACGAGGGTTTTCATGTTCTTGCTCTTCATGATTAGCTTGATGTCGGTGAGGAGGGATTCATTCCCTTTGCCACATTTCATGGGCTTCTTCATTTTTATTGTACTCTTTTTTATCAAGGTGTTCATATGCCCCCTTCACAGAAATCATAAAAAATACTACCTCTAATCCAAAATATTTGAATCTCTAGATTTGTACTAAATCCAACTCCCTTAAGTTTGAATGAGTTTATAGAAAAATTATCTAATATCCACTACATAAAGTATATATTGTATGAATACATATACTTTACGATGAATCTTATAAAACTAATTTGATATAGTAGATGGTGGTATGATTTTTCTCTAAACTTGATTAAACCTAAAGAAGTTTCACTTAGGCCCAAGATAGAACTTCCAGTATTATGGAAGTAGCTAATTTAAATCTCTTGTTCTTGCATGCCTAATTTTTGGAAGGAAAACTAGCACTCTGAGGGAGTTGGGTGAAAAAACAGAAGGGATTGAAATAATTGAAATCAACATAATCCTTTTTACGAAACGGATCAGATATATTGTAAAAGTTCATATGAAGTACAAAGCATCTCAAATATAATAAAAATTACACTAAGTTTCTGACACCACCAAATGACCATTGTTACCGATAAAATGAGCCACCGACGCGCCGTTGTCGTCGTTCCCCTACCAGGGCTGGCTTGAACTTGTCAATGAAAGTCGAGAAGTCTTCGTGCACGTGTTCATAAGAAACAACACCCTGGAGCCACTATTCGTCGCAGTCGAACCCTTGCATAGGTCCAAATTGCGTGACGCCAGATCTTGCCACACGACGAGAAACCCCAACCCCACCGTCTCAAGGAGACGACAAGAATCAATGCTGAAGCTGTGTCGACTATATCCGAACGGACGAACTCGATGACGATCGGGACCCGAAAGAAAAACCCGAAGAAGAAGCGCCACCATCCGCCCAAGAGTCGTACCTGCAAGGACTAAGAACTCTAACCTAAACTACTAATGAGAGAGACATCGGGATTCCTCTACTCGGCACCGACCGCTGGATCGACATGCAGATGGGAGGCAAATCCACACGCTCATCGGTAAAGTGTGGAAGCGGAGTTTGCCTAAGTGTCTTATTTTAGGGGAGGAAACGAGAGATCGTGGGACTCACACTTTCTTTTTGTACAAGTCTAAAAAGCCCATTTTTTACATTCGTTGAATCAACTCGAGGATTGGTTGAACTTTCACCGCGGATAGCTACGGGACTTAGAGCAACTCTAGCAGACCCTGTATATTCACGACCTGCAAACGCGTTTTGCAGGAGGTCGAAGTGGGGTTTTGCGGTACAAAAAGTTGCGCTGCAGAACAGAACCCGCATAATGAAAGTGCATAATTTAAAAAATAAACATTCACGGGCATGTTCAACCACAGTCATGATCATACAACACTACATTCATGATCATACAACACTACATTCATCAGTACTAGAGGGGGCATCACCTACTGGAGCTACTACCGCACTACGCAAAATGGAGCTCACCGGAGTCGAGCTCGTGCAGTAGTAGTTAGCCTACGTTCAGTCGTCGTCCTCGTCGTCCTCGTCGGAGGAGAGCTCGACGTAGATGCGCTTCTGCGCAGTAGCTTCGCGGCGCCACTCCTCCACCTTGTGGCCGAAGGAGATGGCCGACGCGACACCCTGCTCGTAGAGCACGGTGTCGATCTCCTCCTCCCTCCGGCGGTGCTACTGGTCCTCTTCGGTCTCCCGTGCACTCCGCGCCGGCAGCACGGGCAGGAGGCTATCCGCCTCCGCCGGAGGGAGGAAGTCCTCCGGTCGGACGATGGCCCCGGCACGTCGCACCGACACCGCCTCGGCCTCCAGCGCCATGTTCACCGACGTGATCTCTTCGAGCTCCCTCTTCACCGGTGGGACGGAGGAGGACGAGCGGGAGCTCGACGCGATTGAGCTTGTACCAGAGAAGAGGCGGCCGTGCGCGCGGTCGTACTCCTCTGTCTCGCGACGGAGGAGCGACGACGGTGGCGTCAGGCCCCAGCGCGTGTACCGGTGGGCGGCGCGCTTACGGGCGGCGTCGGATCTAACGCGACGAGCCCTCTCGGGGTCGCGTCCCTACGGCTACCGGAGCCGGCCATGCGCGACTGTGGATTGGAGCGGCTACGCTGCGTAACGGAGGCGCGCGGCGGCGGATTGGAGGCGCCGGCGGTGAGGTGGAGGGCTTTTCGCGGCGGCGGAGGGATAGGGTTTCGACCCGCATCCAGCGGTCGAACCCGCAGTTATACCGGTCGAGGGGTCGCGTTTACGGGCCACCGCAAAACATTTCCACGTCGGGCCACGTTTGCAGTGTTTGTTCTCACAGGAAAATGAGCCCAAACCCATATAGTCGCTAGATTTTTTGCGGGCCGTCCGTTTTGCGGGGTCTGTTAGAGTTGCTCTTAGCTTTTTGTTTTCAAGTTGCTTAGTACCTATCACCACATAAAGGCAATGGTGCCAAAATGAAGTTGCCGATGAGATCAAAGATGACGAAGCCAATGGTGACGAACGCGTGATTCTAATTCCATGGACGTTGCATCAAACAATATCACCATCTATTAATTCCTCACGTCGATTTCCTTGTTTTTGGCCTTTTGTCCTTTCCTCCACGTCAAATTAATTCATAGAGAAATACAAAAGATATCTCCATCTGGCAGCTGGGCAAGCAGGAAAGTCATCACCACACGAACGGATGCACCACATCCCGTATGTCTATCCATTGGCCACAGAGCCACAATGTCGTTTACTTGCGTTATGATCGGGCTCGTTGGCCCCTACGTCCACACATGTTGCCGTTCACGATCGACCAACCACCAGCCACAGAAGATACAACGCACGTGATTGATATACTACCTCCCTCTCGGTGTACAGGATAGTTTTTTTAACAGTGTATATGACGAAAATTGCTTTTGAAGACTGACCTTCATGAAGGCCTTTTTTTTCAAAATCCAAAATTCGTCTAAATTAGTATTTTTATAATTTAAAAATTCTCAAAACAATTAAAGATATCCATTGAGGCATAATATACATTTGTGTAGATTTTCAGGACAAAATACGTTGAAATAAGGACTGTGTAAAAAATTAAATCTTAAGTTTTTTAACACATGATACTATTCATCCGTGCACCCAAGAACATACCTCACGCCATAGCGCTCCCCTTGCCCCCCGCCCCGTGCCACGCTGCTTGCCACTCCGACGACGACGTTTATCTTGCTTCCTAATACGTCCATTTTGCATCATGTTTTCATGTTGATATTTATCGCTTTTTGGGTTGTTATTTCACTTCACGGTACAATACTTATATCTTTTCAATCTTATTTTGCAAGGTATATATGAAGAGGGAGAATGCCGGCAACTGGAATTCTGGCCTGAAAAAGGAGCAAGTTTGAGATACTTATTCTGCGCAACTCCAAACGCCGTAAAAATGAACGATGATTTTTTTTCCGGATTTATAAAAAACACTGGGTCGAAGAAGTGTGAGAGGGGCGCCAGTAGGTGGCCACAAGCCTGCTAGGCGCGGCCACCCCCTAGCCGCGCCTAGGGGGCTTGTGGGCACCAAGCTGGCCCTCTGCCCCCCCCCCTCTTCTGCTATATGAAGGGTTCGTCCGAAAAAAAATCAAGGGGAGGCTTTATTGAGGATTCGCCGCCACCACGAGGCGGAACTTGACCAGAACCAATCTAGAGCTCCGGCAGGACGATCCTGCCGGGGAAACTTCCCTCCCAGAGGGGGAAATCGTCGCCATCGTCATCACCAACACTCCTCTCATCGGAGGGGACTCATCACCATCAGCATCTTCATCAGCACCATCTCATCTCCAAACCCTAGTTCATCTCTTGTAACCAATCTCCATCTCGCGACTCCGATTGATACTTGTAAGGTTTTGCTAGTAGTGTTAATTACTCTTTGTAGTTGATGCTAGTTGGATTACTTGGTGGAAGAGTTTATGTTCAGATCCTCATGCTATTCATTATCTCTCTGTCATGAATATGATTATGCTTTGTGAGTATTTACTTTTGTTCCTGAGGACATGGAATAAGTCATGCTAATAGTAGTCATGTGAATTTGGTATTCGTTCGATATTTTGATGTGTTGTATGTTGTTTTTCCTCCAGTGGTGTTATGTGAACGTCAACTACATAACACTTCACCATTATTTGGGCCTAGAGGAAGGCATTGGGAAGTAGTAAGTAGATGATGGGTTGCTAGAGTGACAGAAGCTTAAACCCTAGTTTATGTGTTGCTTCGTAAGGGGCTGATTTGGATCCACTAGTTTAATGCTATGGTTAGACTTTGTATTAATTCTTCTTTTGTAGTTGCGATGCTTGCGAGAGGGGTTAATCATAAGTGAGACGTTTGTCCATGTAAGGGCAGTACCCAAGCGTCCGTCCACCCACATATCAAACTATCAAAGTAACGAACGCGAATCATATGAACATGCTGAAAACTAGCATGACAGAAATTCCCGTGTATCCTCGGGAGCGTTTTTCCTCCTATAAGACTTTGTCCAGGCTTGTCCCTTTCTACAAAAGGGATTGGACCACTTTGCTGCATCGTTGCTACTTTTGTTACTTGTTGCTTGCTATGAATCATCTCACCACACAACTACTTGTTACCGATAATTTCAGTGCTTGCAGATACTTCCTTGCTGAAAACCACTTGTCAGATCCTTCTACTCCTCGTTGGGTTCGACAATCTTACTTATCGAAAGGACTACGATAGATCCCATATACTTGTGGGTCATCAAGACTCTTTTCTGACGCCGTTGCCGGGGAGTGAAGTGCCTTTGGTAAGTGGAACTTGGTAAGGAAACATTCATATAGTGTGCTGAAGTTTATTGTCACTTGTCACTATGGATACTAATCCTTTGAGGAGCTTGTTCGGGGTATCTTCACTTCGAACGGAAGCACAAATAGTTGCTCCTCAACCTGCTGCACCTACTGAAAATATTTGCTTTGAATTTCCTTCGGGTATGCTTGAGAAACTGCTGGGTAATCCTTTTACAGGAGATGGAACATCACATCCAGACTTGCATCATGTAGATGAAGTTTGTGGTTTATTTAAGCTTGCAGGTTTGCCCGAGGATGAGGTCAAGAAGAAAGTCTTTCCTTTATCTTTGAAGGATAAGGCGTTGACATGGTATAGGCTATGTGATGATACTGGATCATGGAACTACAATCGGTTGAAATTGGAATTTCATCAAAAGTTTTATCCTATGCATTTAGTACATCGTGATTGGAATTATATTTATAGTTTTTGGCGTCGTGACAGAGAAAGCATCGCTCAAGCTTGAGGGAGGCTTCAATCAATGTTATATTCATGCCCCAATCATGAGCTCTCGAGAGAAATTATCATTCAGAAATTTTATGCTCGGCTTTCTCATGATGATCGCACCATGCTTGACACTTCTTGTACCGGTTCTTTTATGAAGAGACGTATTGACTTCAGATGGAATTTATTGGAGAGAATTAAATGCAACTCTGAAGATTGGAAGCTTGAAGAAGGTAAGGAGTTAGGTATAAATTTCACGTTTGATTGCGTTAAATCCTTTCTTGAAACAAATACTTTTTGTGACTTTAGCGCTAAGTATGGACTTAACTCTGAGATAGTAGCTTCACTGTGTGAATCATTTGCTGCTCATATTGATCTCCCCAAAGAGAAGTGGTTTAAATATCCTCCTCCTTTAGAAGTCAATGTAGTTAAACCCAATCCAGTTGAAGAGAAAGTCATTGCCTACAATGATCCTATTGTTCCCAGTGCTTACATTGAGAAACCACCTTTCCGTGTTAGGATAAAGGATCATTCTAAAGTATCAACTCCGATACATAGAGGCTACATTAGAACACCTACACCCCTGAGAAATATAGAGTTGAACCTAGTATCACTATTATCAAAGATCTTCTGTCCGGCGATGTTGAGGGACATAATATTCACTTCTGTGAAGATGCTGCTAGAATTGCTAAACCTCACGTTAGAGACAAACATAGGCCTGTTGTTGGCACACATGTGGTTTCTGTTAAGATAGGAGATCATTGTTATCATGGTTTATGTGACGTGGGTTCTAGTGTTAGTGCACCTATTGAGATAGAACCTATTGATGAAATCAAAGATGAGATTGCACCTATTGAGATAGAACCTATTGATGTCACTATTCAGCTTGCCAATAGAGATACTATCTGCCCTGTGGGAATTGTTAGGGATGTCGAAGTCTTATGTGGTAAAACGAAGTATCCTGCTGATTTCCTCGTTCTTGCTACCGCATAAGATAGCTTTTGTCCCATCATATTTGGTAGACCTTTTCTCAATACTGTCAATGCTCATATTGATTGTGAGAAGCAAGCTGTCACTGTTGGCTTTGAAGGTGTGTCACACGAGTTCAATTTCTCCAAGTTTGGTAGACAACCTCATGAAAAGGAGTTGCCTAGTAAGGATGAAACTATTGCCTTATCTTCTATTGCCGTGCCTCCTACTGATCCCTTAGGGAAATAATTGCTTGAGCATGAAAATGATATGCATATGGATGAAAGGGATGAGATAGATAGAGTTGTCTTAGAACAATATCCTATCCTTAAGAACAACTTGCCTGTTGAACTACATGGGGATCCACCCCCACCAAAGGGTGATCCTGTGTTCGAGCTTAAACAGTTGCCTGGTATTCTTAAGTATGTTTGTCTTGATGAAAAAGAGATATATCATGTTATCATTAGTGCTAGCCTCTCACAGCATGAAGAAATGAAGTTACTAAAAACTCCGAGGAAGCACCGTGCTTCTATTGGATATACTCTTGATGATCTGAAGGGCATTAGTCCTACTCTATGCCAGCACAAGATTAAAACTGATCCTGATTCCAAACCAGTTGTTGATCATCAAAGGAGATTGAATCCTAAGATGAAAGAGGTAGTAAGAAAAGAAATACTAAATCTCCTGGAAGCGGGTATCATCTATCATGTTGCTCATAGTGATTGGGTGAGTCCGGTGAATTGCGTCCCTTAGAAGGGAGGCATTACCGTTGTCCCTAATGATAAGGATGAATTGATCCCACAGAGGATTATTACTTGCTACAAGAATTTGATTTGCACGTTGTCGACAGGAAGGGTGCTGATAACCCCATAGCAGATAACTTGTCTAGGTTAGAGAACGTTCTTGATGACCCACAACCTATTGATGATAGCTTTCCCGATGAGCAATTGAATGTCATCAACACTTCACGTAGTGCACCGTGGTATGTTGATTATGCAAACTATATCGTTGCCAAATATATACCACCTAGTTTCACTTACCAGCAAAAGAAGAAATTCTTCTTTGACTTGAGACATTACTTTTGGGATGATCCTCACCTTTATAAGGAAGGAGTAGATGGTGTTATTAGACGTTGTGTACCTGAACATGAACAGGGACAGATCGTACAGAAGTGTCACTCCGAGGCCTACGGAGGACACCACGCGGGAGATAGAACTGCACACAAGGTATTGCAATCAGGATTCTATTGGCCCACTCTCTTCAAGGATGCCCGTAAGTTTGTCTTGTCTTGTGACGAATATCAAAGAGTAGGTAATATCGGTAAACGTCAGGAAATGCCTATGAACTATTCACTTGTCATTGAACCATTTCATGTCTGGGGCTTTGATTATATGGGACCTTTTCCAAAATCCAACGGGTATACTCACATCTTAGTTGCTGTTGATTATGTCACTAAGTGGGTAGAAGCTATCCCCACTAGTAGTGCTGATCACAACACTTCTATCAGGATGCTTAAAGAAGTTATTTTCCCTAGATTTGGAGTCCCTAGATATCTAATGACCGACGGTGGTTCACATTTCATTCATGGTGCTTTCCGTAAAACGCTTGCTAAGTACGACGTCAACCATAGAATTGCGCCCCCCTATCACCCTCCGTCCAGTGGTCAAGTAGAGCTAAGCAACAAAGAGATTAAACTAATTCTTCAAAAGACTGTCAACAAGTCTAGAAAGAATTGGTTTAAGAAGCTCAATGATGCACTTTGCGCTTATAGAACTGCCTATAAGAATCCCATGGGCATGTCTCCGTACAAAATGGTGTACGGTAAAGCATGTCATTTACCTCTTGAGCTAGAGGATAAAGCTTATTGGGCAATCAAAGATCTCAACTTTGATTTCAAACTTTCCGTTGAGAAGAGGTTATTTGACATTAACTCACTTCATGAATGGAGAACTCAGGCATATGAGAATGCCAAGTTTTTCAAAGAGAAGGTTAACAGGTGGCATGATAAGAGGATACAAAAGCGTGAGTTCATTGTAGGTGATTATGTCTTGCTATATAACTCTCGTTTAAGATTCTTTGCAGGCACGCTTCTCTCTAAATGGGAAGGTCCCTATATTGTTGAGGAAGTATATCGTTTCGATGCTATCAAGATCAACAACACGGAAGGTAATTGTCCGAGGGTTGTAAATGGGAAGAGAATCAAGCATTATATCTCAGGTACTCCCATAAATGTTGAAAGCAATATCATCAATACCATAACTCCCGAAGAATACCTAAGGGATATTTATCAGCCTGTTTCAGACTCCGAAAACGAAGAGGTATGTGATTCGGTAAGAAAACAGACTCCAAAACTTTTTGAGTAGGAATTTTTCTCCGTTTTGGAATATTTGAAAAAAATACAGAATGGGAAGTAGTCCGGAAAGCGCGTGAGGAGGCGACAAGCCTGCCAGGCATGGGCCCTCCCCCTGGCCGCGCCTGGGGGGCTTGTGGCCACCTCGTGTGCCTCCCGGACTCCGTTTTCATGCGAAGTACTCCTTGTGGCCTGAAAAAATCATTATATATTCTTCCGTGAGGTCCGACCCTTGTATCACACAGATTTCCTCTGTTTTTCGTTTCGAGCCTGTTTTCTGTCACAGATTTAGAGCAAGATGTCGTCTCAGGAATCTGTGGGAGAGAACAATCTCCCTCAAGTCTATGGATAAGTAAGTGCTGATTTGAAAAGGATGGAGGTCATGGAGGCTAAGGAAAGGTTACCTAAAGAAACCAAGGGCAAGACTAAGGAGATGAATCAGGCGTGGGACGAAGTGCAATCTGTGCTCAACAAGGAAGAAGTTGAAGAAGTGGATTTCCTCCAACCCTACCTCCATCTACTCTCTCCATCCTTGATTGAACTCTTGAGGTTTTGTGAAACAACTCGTGCTCGCAATACTTATCTCACTCGTGAAGTTGTTTTGTTGGAGAAACATATCACAGATCTCCAAGGCATAAATCAAAGATTGATGGCCCTCTTGGAATCAAAGATTGCAGCAACTCCACCACCATCACCTCCAAAGGAAGACAACTGACCATGGGTATAGGCAATCCCTTTGGCTTGTGCCAAGCTTGGGGGAGTTGCCCCGGTATTGTATCACCATCACATCTTTTGCCTTTACCTTGGCTTTAATTTGTTCCTTTTCAGGGTTTTTTTCTCTAGTAGATTAAAAGTCTTAGTGTTTTAGTCTTGAGTTTTGCTTTGTGTCACCCCCGATGTATCCGAGCTCGTGATCCATATAATAAAGATTGTCTTAGTTGAGGTCTTTGCCTCTTGCCATGATCAAAAGAGTGAGAAAAGAACAAAAGCATGAAAGATCATGTAATGATCTTATGGGAAGTGATGGCTTCACATATAAAAAGAATGTTGATTAAAACTTGTTGAGGGTAGACAAACGTAGACCTTGGTCATTGTTGCAATTAATAGGAAGTGATAAAGAAGGAGAGGTTCACATATAAATATATCATCTTTGACCCCATTTATGATTGTGAACACTCACTAAACTATTGCATGCCTGAAGTAGATGTTGGACAAGGAAGACAGCATAATGAATTGTGTTTCTTGGTTCCGAATAATGTTATATGATTAGAGATCCCTTAGCATGTGACGATTGCTTCCACCTCATATTAGCCAAAACTCCCGCACCAAGTATAGATACTACTTGTGCATCCATAAACCTTCAACCCAGTTTTGCCATGAATGTCCACCATACCTACCTATGGATTGAATAAGATCCCTCAAGTAAGTTGTCATCGTGCAAGCAATAAAAATTGCTCCCTAATATGTATGATCTATTAGTGTGTGGAAAATAAGCTTTGTACGAACCTGTGATGAGGAAGACATAAAAGCGACAGACTGCATAATAAAGTTCTTTATCACAGGAGGCAATATAAAGTGACGTTCCTCCGCACTAAGAGGACACACATACAAACCTCAAAAGCGCATGACAACCTCTGCTTCCCTCTGCGAAGGGCCTATCTTGTACCTTTTATTTTTTTTCCCTTCAAAGAGTCATGGTGATCTTCACCAATTCCTTATCTCGCCTTTATCTTGGCTAACGTCATATGCCAGGGAAAGATCTATATTCATATGTCAACTTGGAGGTAAGCATTCATGAATTATTATTGTTGACATTACCCTTGAGGTAAGCAGTTGGGAGGCAAAACTATAAGCCCCTATCTTTCTCTGTGTCCAGCTGAAACTTTGATCTCATGAGTACCACGTGAGTTGTAGCAATTGTAGAGAATGAAAAGATGATTGAGTATGTGGATTTGCTTTACAAGCTCTTATTTGACTCTTTCTGATGTTGTGATAAATTGCAATTGCTTCAATGACTAAAGGCTATCGGTTGCTACTTCTCGGTAAGGTTCTTGATCCATACTTTACTTTGTGAAGGAATTATCACTTTAGCATGAGAGATTATATGTTGGTATTGCTGTTCTGATCATGATCATGATGCCTGCATGTTCGTATCTTGTTTTGTCGACACCTCTCTCCCTAAACATGTGGACATATTTATTGAGCTAGGCTTTCGCTTGAGGACAAGCGAGGTCTAAGCTTGGGGGAGTTGATACGTCCATTTTGCATCATGTTTTCATGTTGATATTTATCGCTTCTTGGGCTATTATTTCACTTCACGGTACAATACTTATGCCTTTTCTCTCTTATTTTGCAAGGTTTACATGAAGAGGGAGAATGCCGGCAGCTGGAATTTTGGCCTGAAAAAGGAGCAAGTTTGAGATACCTATTCTGCGCAACTCCGAACGCCGTAAAAATCAATGATGATTTTTTTTCCGGATTTATAAAAAATATTGGGCCGAAGAAGTGCGAGAGGGTCGCCAGCAGGTGGCCACAAGCCTGCTAGGCGTGCCCACCACCCTAGCCGTGCCTAGGGGGCTTGTGGACACCTAGCTGGCCCTCTGGCCCCCCTCTTCTGCTATATGAAGGGTTTCGTCCAGAAAAAAATCAAGGGGAAGATTTTTCGAGGATTCGCTGCTGCCACGAGGCGGAACTTGAGCAGAACCAATCTAGAGCTCCGGCAGGACGATCCTGCCGGGGAAACTTCCCTCCCGGAGGGGGAAATCATCGCCATCGTCATCACCAACACTCCTCTCATCGGAGGGGACTTATCACCATCAACATCTTCATCAGCACCATCCGATCTCCAAATCCTAGTTCATCTCTTGTAACCAATCTCCGTCTCGCGACTCCGATTGGTACTTGTAAGGTTGCTAGTAGTGTTAACTACTCTTTGTAGTTGATGCTAGTTGGATTACTTGGTGGAAGAGTTTATGTTCAGATCCTTGATGCTACTCATTACCTCTCCGGTCATGAATATGATTATGCTTTGTGAGTAGTTACTTTTGTTCCTCAAGACAAGGGATAAGTCATGCTAATAGTAGTCATGTAAATTTGGTATTCGTTCGATATTTTGATGTGTTGTATGTTGTTTTTCCTCTAGTGGTGTTATGTGAACGTCGACTACATAGCACTTCACCATTATTTGGGCCTAGAGGAAGGAATTGGGAAGTAGTAAGTAGATGATGGGTTGCTAGAGTGACAGAAGCTTAAACCCTAGTTTATGCGTTGCTTCGAAAGGGGCTGATTTGGATCCACTAGTTTAATGATATGGTTAGACTTTGTCTTAATTGTTCTTTCGTAGTTGCGGATGCTTGCGAGAGGGGTTAATCACAAGTGGGATTCTTGTCCAAGTAAGGGAAGTACCCAAGCGCCGGTCCATTCACATATTAAACTATCAAAGTAACGAACGCGAATCATATGAACATGATGAAAACTAGCATGACAGAAATTCTCGTGTGTCCTCGGGAGCGTTTTTCCTCCTATAAGACTTTGTCCAGGCTTGTCCCTTGCTACAAAAGGGATTGGGCCACTTTGCTGCACCGTTGCTACTTTTGTTACTTGTTTGTTGCTACGAATCATCTCACCACACAACTACTTGTTACCGATAATTTCAGTGCTTGCAGATACTTCCTTGCTGAAAACCACTTGTCACATCCTTCTGCTCCTCGTTGGGTTCGACACTCTAGGATTGGAGGTGCAGAAGATACATGCATGCCCTAATGACTGCATCCTCTACCACGATGCGTACTAGGGTTTGAACACATTGCCGTATAAGATCAGAACAGATGACCCTGGTGATGTTGAGGGCCAGCGCGCCGGGAAAATGGTTCTATAATACCATGTCTGAAACGTCTGTTCATAAACAAAAAGCATGTCGAGTTGATGCAATGGAACATAAAAGACCGTAATAAAGACAAGAAGTTGAGAGCACGCGCTGACTGGTCGTAGTGGAGAAAGATCGAGAGGAAGTGGAGCGACTTTACACGTGACCCAAGGAACGCATGGTTTGGTTTAAGTGTAGATGGTGTTAATCCTTTTGGGGAGAAGAGCAGTAAGCATAGAACATGGCCTGTGACTCTATGTATGTATAACCTTCCTCCTTGGTTGTGCATGAAGCGGAAGTTCATTATGATGCCAGTGCTCATTGCTACTTCTCAAACAACAGCGCAAAAATGAACACGTTGACGGAGACTTGCTTGCGTCGGTTTTTCCCTTGAAGAGGAAAGGGTGATGCAGCACAGGAGAAGTAAGTATTTACCTCAGTTTGAGAGCCAAGGTATCAATCCAGTAGGAGACTCTCGTCAAGTCCAGAGTACCTGCACAAACACAAAGAGCTTTCACCCAACGCTATAAAGGGGTTGTCAATCCCTTCAAGATCGATTGCAAAGTGAGATCTGAAGGCGGAAAGTGCAACGAAGAAAAAGTGTAAGGTTGAAAATATGGTGTGGAGTAGACCCGGGGGCCTTAGTGTTCACTAGAGGCTTCTCTCAAAATAGCAAATATTACGGTGGGTGAACTAATTACTGTCTAGCAATTGATAGAACCACGCAAAGTCATGACGATATCTAAGGCAATGATCATACATATAGGCATCACGTCCGAGACAAGTAGACCGATACTTTCTGCATCTACTACTATTACTCCACACATCGACCGCTATCCAGCATGCATCTAGTGTATTGAGTTCATGACGAACAGAGTAACGCCTTAAGCAAGATGACATGATGTAGAGGGATAATCTCAAATCAACGATGAAAACCCCATCTTTTTACCCTTGATGGCAACAACATGATGCGTGCCTCGCTACCCCTTCGGTCACTGGGTGAGGTCACCGCATGGTATGAACCCAAAACCAAGCACTTCTCCCATTGCAAGAATCATAGATCTAGTTGGCCAGACAAACCCCACAACTCGAAGAGAATTACAAGGATATGAAACCATGCATAAGAGAGATCAGAAGAAACTCAAATAAGATTCATAGATAATCTGATCATAAATCCACATTTCATCGGATCTCGACAAACACACCGCAAAAGAAGATTGCATCGGATACATCTCCATGAAGATCATGGAGAACTTTGTATTGAAGATCCAAGAGAGAGAAGAAGACATCTAGCTACTAGCTATGGACCCGTAGGTCTATGGTGAACTACTCACGCATCATCGGAGAGGTCATGGTGTTGATGAAGAAGCCCTCCGTGTCCGAATCCCCCTCAGGCAGGGCACCAGAACGTGCCCCAGATGGGATCTTGCGGAGAGAGAATCTTGCGGCGGCGGAAAAGTACTTTCGATGATCTCCTGATTTTTTCTGGGATTTTATGGAATTTATAGGCAAAAGTCCTAGGGCAGAGGTGGCCCAGGGAGCCCAGAAGCAAGGGAGGCGCGGGCCCCCTGGCCGCGGCTAGGGGGCTTGTGGGGTTCCTGCAGGCCCCGTGTCCTGATTCTCTGGCTTCCCGGTCTTTTTCTGTTTCGAAAAAAATCTTTTTGGCAGTTTCGTTCCGTTTGGACTCCGTTCAAAATCCTCCTCTGAAAGGGTTCAAAAACATGGAAAAAGCAGGAACTGGCACATGGCACTGAGTTAATAAGTTAGTCCCAAAAAAATATATAAAAGGCATGCAAAACATCCAAAGTTTGACAAGATAATAGCATGAAACCATCGAAAATTATAGATACGTTGGAGACGTATCAGTCATCCAAGGCCCTAGGCAACCCGACAATGATATTGATGTGTACCTAAGGCCATTAGTTGATGAACTTTTATAGCTATGGAATGGAAATGGTGTACGTGTGTGGGATGAGAACGAACAGGAGGAATTTGACCTACATGCATTGTTGTTTGTAACCATCAACGATTGGCCTGCTCTCAGTAACCTTTCAGGACAGACAAACAAGGGATACAACACATGCACACACTGTTTAGATGACACCAACAGTATATATTTGGACAAATTCAGGAAGAATGTGTACATGGGGCATCGTCGATTTCTTCCGACCAAGCATCAATGTTGAAAGAAAGGAAAGCATTTCAAAGGTGAGGCAGATCACCGGAAGAAGCCCGCCCTCCGTACTGGTGATCACATACTTGATATGGTCAATTATTTACAAGTAATCTTTGGAAAGGTTCCTGGTGGACTATCTCTTCCGAATGATGATGCGGGACACGCACCCATGTGGAAGAAGAAATCTATATTTTGGAAAGACCTAGAGGTCCGCTCTGCAATCGACGTGATGCACGTGACGAAGAATCTTTGCGTGAACCTGCTTGGCTTCTTGGGAGTGTATGGGAAGACAAAAGATACACCGGAGGCACGGGAGGAACATCAACGTGTGCATGAAAAAGACGGCATGCATCCAGAGAAGTATGAAGGTCATGCCAGCTATGCTCTTACCAAAGAAGAGAAGGAAATCTTCTTTGAATGCCTACTCAGTATGAAGGTCCCGTCTAGCTTCTCGTCAAATATAAAAAGAATAATAAATATGGGAGAGAAAAAGTTCCAGAACCTGAAGTCTCATTACTGCCACGTGATTATGACACAACTGCTTCCGGTTGCATTGAGGGGGCTTCTACCGGAAAATGTTCAATTAGCCATTGTGAAGCTATGTGCATTCCTCAATGCAATCTCTCAGAAGGTGATCGATCCAGCAATCCTGCCAAGGTTAAGGAGTGATTTGGTGCAATGTCTTGTTAGTTTCGAGCTGGTGTTCCCACCATCCTTCTTCAATATCATGACGCACGTCCTAGTTCATCTAGTGGACGAGATTGTCATTATGGGCCCTGTATTTCTACACAATATGTTCCCCTTTGAGAGGTTCATGGTAATCTTAAAGAAATATGTTCGTAACTGGGCTAAGCCAGAAGGAAGCATCTCCATGGGCCATGAAACAGAGGATGCCATTGGATTTTCTGTTGACTTCATTCCTGACCTTAAGAAGATTGGTCTCCCTCAATTGCGGTATGAGGGGACACTAACTGGAAAAGGTACACTAGGAGCGGAGTCAATAATGTGTACGCACGGGCATTCTTGGTCTCAAGCACACTACACAGTTCTACAGAATTCTACCTTGGTGACCCCGTATCACTACTGGAAAACGGTTTTTTGCCATCTGTCTAGTCTTTGCCGTCTGCTAGCTGATGGCAAAGAGTGTCTTTGACGTTAGCTTCAGCAAAACAGACGGCAAAGCACTGGCTGATGGTATAGAGTGTTTTTGCCATCTGCCTAGTCTTTGCCGTCTGCTAGCGGACGACACAGAGTCCGGAGGCAGACGACAAAGATGTAGATGGGCCCACTTGACCACGGGGTGGTTAGGTCAAACTAGAGTCCCTTCTTTGTCGTCTGCTAGCGGACGACAAAGAGTCCGGAGGCAGACGGCAAAGAGTCTAGACTCTTTGCTGTCCGCCGGCAGACGTCAAAGCGCTAACTCCGTTAACGACTCCTTCCCCCCCACCCCACCCCTCTCTCTCTCTCTAACGGTCACCTCGCGCGCCCCTCTCTCTCTCTCTCCCAATCCATGATGCGCACCTGCTGCCGCCACTACCGTCGCGTCGCCGCCCCCGTCGTGCCACCGCCCCTGTCGCCCCCGCCGCCACCCCTGTCGCCCCCGCCACCACCCTTGTCGCCCCCACCGCCGCCCCTATCGCCCCCGCCGCCACCGTCGCGCCACCACCACCATCCCGCCACTGCCCCACCTCGCCCCCGCTGCCGCTCCCCCACCACCGTCGCGCCGCCGCCCCTGGCGCCCCCGGCGCCGCACCGCCACCCCCAACACCCTGGCCCCTCCACAGCCACCCCTCCCGGTGAGCCCCCACACCCCCACCCCCACACCCACCCGCATTATTTTTTAGTAGTTTTAGTAGTTTTAGTAGTTGTTATTGTTAGTAGTTTTAGTGGTAGATTTAGTTAGGTTAGTAGTTTTAGTTAGGTTAGTTAGTTGGCTTGGTTAGTTAGGTGGAGGAGGAGAAGAGGAGAAGAGGAGGAGGACGAGAAGAGGAGAAGAAGAAGACGAGGAGGAGGAGGAGGAGGAGAAGAAGAAGAAGAAGAAGAAGAAGAAGAAGAAGAAGAGGAGAAGAAAAAAAAGGAGAAGGAGAAGAAGAAGAAGAAGAAGAAGAAGAGAAGAAAAAATAAGAAGGAGAAGAAGTAAAGAAGAAGAGAAGAAGAGAATAAGAAAAAAATAAGAAGGAGAAGAAGAGAAAAAAGAAGAAGAAGTTGATTTTTTATTGTTTGGTATTTAGTGATAGCTAGATTCTTTTTTAGTTACTTAGTGGTAGATTCTGTTTTTGTTATAGTGGCAGATTCTAATTTTGTTTTTTTCCTGTTTAGTGCTATCTAGGTTTAGCGATAGGTTTAGTTAGCTTGGTTAGTTAGGTTAGTTAGTTAGTTAGCTTAATAGAAAGAATAGGAAGAAGAAGAGGAGCAGGAGGAGGAGAAGAGGAGAGAAGGATGAGAAGAAGAAGAACAAGAAGAAGAAGAAGAGGAGGAGGAGAAGACAAAAATAAGGAGGAGAAGAAGAAAAGAAGAAGAGAAGAAGAAGAGAAGAAGAGAAGAATAATACCTTCTCCTCCTCCTTCTCCTCCTCCTCCTTCTCCTTCTTCTTGATTTCTTCTTCTTCGTCTCCTCCTCCTCTTTCTTCTCCCCTATCTTATTCTCCTTACCTTATTTTCCCCAAAAATGAGATAATTAGCCTATTTAGCTACAAAATGGCATAAAAACATTGGTTAGCTCATGAATATTATATTCTTAACTTGTTTTCCTCTAAAATGACATAATTAGAATATTTGTGTTGATCGGGTGGATTTACATGTGATAGTTGTCTCGTCGCTGTGAGGTCTGCTATGCGAAGACCTGCCCGTGCGTTGTACGAGCTCCGCCCCTGCATTCGTGGGTCAGCACAAATTTCATCTCCACCCCGCCCCTTCATTTACTGTGGCTCGGTTTCCGGATGAAACTTTCTAGATTTAGGTAATTAAATTAATTTATCAGTATGCGTGACCAGTATGCGTCTTCCGTTCGAAAGGGCGACATCTATAAATATGCATGTCTTTGCATATTTATAACCGCCATCCTTTCGAATTGTCCAACATTATCCATGGATAGCTCGAGTATGTGTACATTGGGTTCGTTTTCCCGTATGCTGTGCTCTAGATCCGATGCAAAATTTCGTCAATGCCTCCCTGCTGTTCTCCGGATGCACATACTCTCTGTTTATTGCAGAGACGTGTATCAGGAGAACAGCGGGGAGGTGCTGCCGTAATTTTGCGTTGGATCCGGAGCAGAGCATGGGAAAACGAACCCAATCTACACATACTCGGGTGGGATTAGGACCTATCTTTACCTATTATCGTGTAGGTTGCCTGGACGTAATAAAAATGGCGAACCTGATTAACTGATGAATATAAATGCTAAATTATATATAAATATATTTCTTCTGTGTTTAGTAGCTAGGCAAGATGAGTGATCGTGCGTGGATGTATACCGGTCACCCTAGTCAGAAAGAGATGACGAAAGAATGGTTTGTAAAAACAAAGGAATTCGTGAAAGCCGCATTCGCAAATGGCCAGGAAAGAAACTATTGCCCTGTCCTGGATGCGACAACTATAAAAAGATGACAGAGGTTGTAATGATTAAACACCTACAGAGGAGGGGTTTTAAGCCTAATTATACGGTGTGGACATTTCATGGTGAGTCTATACAACGCACAAGAGCTGAGGTGGTCCGTCGTCGCACGGACGAGCATGGTACCGGGATCGAAGACATGGTGCAAGACTTTGATGATGCTCAGGATTCAGAAGATGAGATGGAGGAATCTGCAAAGGCCTTTTATGAAATGTTGGAGTCTTCAAAACGTCCTCTCCATGAGCACACTGAGCTCTGTCAGCTAGATGCATTTGCACAAGTAATGGCTCTGAAGGCTCAGTCCAACTTGGGAAGAGAATGCTACGACGCGATGATGACACTATTTGGATGCTTCCTACCCAAAGGCCATGTTATGCCTGCAAACCTGTACCAGTCGGACAAAATACCTCGTGTACTTAAGATGCCCTATGAGAAGATAGATGCATGTGAGAAAGGATGTGTCTTATTTAGGAAGGAGTATGCACACTTGGACTATTGTCCCAATTGCGAGTCTTGCAGGTATCTTGTGGTAGACAACGGTATGGGTCAGAAGAGGCAGACCAAAATTGCAGTTAGTGTTCTTCGGTATATGCCAATCGTACCAAGACTTCAACGTCTTTTCATGGTCGAAGAGACAGCCAGACAGATGACATGGCACAAATTGGGCAAAAGAACCGAACTAGATGCGGATGGGAATAAGATAGTGGTACACACATCGGATGGGGAAGCATGGAAACATTTCGATGGATTGTATCAGGATAAAGCGGCAGATCCAAGGAATCCTCGAGTCTGCGCCGCCACGAATGGTTTTAATCCCTTCGGCATGACGGCAACCCAATACAGTTGTTGGCCTGTATTTGTCATTCCACTCAATCTCCCCCCGGGCAGATTATGCAAAGAAAGAACATATTTCTGACGTTGATAATTCCAGGGCCCAATTATCCAGGGAAGAATATAAATGTGTACCTGCAACTGCTTAAGGATGAATTGGAAGAAGCTTGGGATAATGGGGTCAAGACATACGATGCCGCTCGAAAAGAAATCTTCAAAATGCATTTGTGGTACATGTACTCTATGCATGACTTGCCAGCGTATGCGCTATTCTCTGGATGGTGTGTGCATGGAAGGTTCCCGTGCCCCCAATGCAAGGCAGCTCTTCAGTTTCATTGGTTGCGGGAGGGTCGGAAGTATTCTTGCTTTGACTTGCATAGACAGTTCCTGGATCCTGACCATCAGTTCATAAAAGACAAGAAGAACTTTACCAAAGGTAAAGTTGTCAAAAACTTGGCACCACCTGCGTTGACAGGCCAACAGATCCTATATTAGTTAAACGCCCTCGAGCCTGATCCAGAGAGTCCAGGGTATTTCAAGGGGTATAATTCAAACATGCCTGGACTCACAAGCCATGCTTCTGGGATCTGCCTTACTTCAAAGACCTCCTTTTTCCACACAATATCGACATGATGCACACTGAAAAGAATATCGGAGAGGCTATTTTTGGTACATTGTTCGACATAGATGGGAAGACAAAGGATAATACTAAGGCTAGAGTCGATCAAGAGACACTATGTCATAGACCGTTACAAAACATGCGAGAAGGCAAAGGAAAGCAGAAGTGGTCGAAGCCAAAGGCCTGGTTCAATCTTGGAAGGCCAGCTATGAGGGAAATTATCTTGTGGGTCAAAATGCACTTGATGTTCCCCGATGGGTATGCAGAGAATCTAAAGAGGGGAGCGAGTCTTAAAAAATTAAAAATCTTTGGTCTCAAGAGTCATGACTGGCACATATGGCTAGAGCGGGTAATGCCGGTGATGTTACGTGGCTTTATTCCCGAGGATGAATGGCTAGTACTGGCGGAGCTGAGCTATTTCTTCCGTGTTCTTTGTGCGAAAGAATTGTCGCCTGGCGTGGTAGAAGACATGGAGGAGTTTGCACCGGAGTTGTTGTGCAAGTTAGAGAAGATCTTTCCACCGGGCTTCTTTAATCCAATGCAGCATTTGGTTTTACATCTACCGACCGAGGAAAGATTGGGTGGGCCCGTGCAAGATCGTTGGTGCTATGCAACTGAGAGGATGCAGAAGACCCTTCGAGCTAAATGTAAAAATAAGCGTAGAATTGAAGCATCGATGGCAGAGGCATCCATTACTGAGGAGGTGGCAAACTTTGTGACAGCACACTATGAAGCTAAAAATCATCATTTGCATAATCCGAAGCCTCGGCACAATGATGCAGACCCTAAAAAGGTGGGTCCAACCTCAGCCTATTCAAAGTGAAGCTCGCACCAGCCGGTGCTTCGAAACCAATAACGTTGGATGTCGAAGAATGGGGGAAGATTTCGTTGTATATCTTCAACAACCTAATAGAAGTGCGGCCGTACATCGAGTGAGTTCTCGGCACATTTTCCCGTAACTTCTAATTCATTTGAAGTGCTCTTGTTCCCGGATGGAGCGGTGATCGAAAATGATTCCGTCGAAGAGTATGAGCTTCTGTCAAAGATGGGAGGCGGCTATCCTGGTTTCATCTCTTGGTTCAAACAAACGGTAATTATAAATAATGGACCATTTCATTTCTTGGTCTAACTTGCGGCTAATGCAACAATCGTTTCGTATTAAACTTGCAGGCTAATTCAGAGTCTATGGACGCCGAGGCTCGGCCACAGGCTACTCGAGACTACTACGCCACGCGTGGTATTAAGAAGTAGAAGAAGGATTGCTGCGGAAAGTTTCTGAAGAAGGATCAATACATGAAGGTAATTACCTATTCTTAAGTCCTTCTACGTAGTTTTCTTGATTTCGTCCACAGGCGTAGCACTCAAAATTCTTTCTAATAACTTACAGGTGCCCCCGAGATGGTGTGCGGATAAGATGGATTGTTGGGAGGCGTTGGTTGATGAGTGGTGCACAGGCAGCTGGCGAGCCGTCCACGAGAATGCGAAGGATCGGCATAGCCAAATGGTTGGTGTGCCACACCATCAAGGCAGCGCCAACTTACTTCAGTTCAGACGAAACTAGGTATGTGATTTGCTTCATGATTCATGCAATTCATTCTTCATGCTAATATTTTGTTCCTCTCTTTTAGGCAGATCACAATAAGACGGAGATGCCACACTTGTTCACCCTTTATGACAAGACCCATACTACCTCGTACAAGAAGACGAAGGCATTCTCTGAGTCTGACCTGGATGATCCCAATAACTTCACCAATATATCATCCCACCAGAAGCTCGTGGCATACAGGGACGCGGGGAAGGCTACGAAAGGGGATGACTTTAACCCTAGCCAGGAACCTTTGGATCCAGAGCTGGTGATGATATCTGGTGGCGGGAGGCCCCATGGATCGATAGCCACTGGAGATGGGATAATACATTGTCCACTCACTCTCCCGAAGATCAAGGCGCGCCAGTCGAGCAGCTGTCCTGAGATAACGCGTCGTCCACGGCCAGTCGATCTTGCCATCGAGGTTAGTTGTACGGACTAAGAACACTTTCATCCATTTCATTATGTGTGTCACCATAGATCATTACTGTGGTAACGAGGAATGGTGTTTCAGGCTGCTCTTCAGAAAGAGAGATTGGCAAACCAGGATCCTCTTGAGAAAGAGAGATTGGCAAGCCAGGCTGCTCTTGAGGCTGCTCTTGAGAAAGAGAGATTGGCAAGTCAGGCTGCTCTTGATGAGAGGGACCAGACGACGACACGATTGATTGAGGAGGAGAGGTCCCGGAATGAGGTGGGTCAACGGGCCCTGTACGAGCTTTTTGTGGTAAGTTTTTTTCACATTAGCCAAATCATGTGTGTAATGTCTGTTTCATTACTAACTAATATGACCCACTCTTCAGGGTGTGTGCGAGAAGAGCGGTCAAGTCCCTCCGCCGATGCCCGTCTTCTCTTCGATTGGCACGGTGAGTTTCATTATAAACCAGTATTAATAATGGAGTGTCATCATGCTAACTGAGACATTGCAAAATATCTATTCTACTAAATAACTCCCGAGCGGCATCGCACGACCCTTCTCGAGGTGTTTCTCCTCCTTGATGACCACAACGGTAAGTTTCTCTTCTCCTCTTTCATATTCTCCTTGCCTTAATTTCCCCAACAATGACATAATTAGCCCATTTAGGTCCAAAAAGACATAGTTTGCTAATTTAGCTCCAAGAAGAGGAGAAGAGGAGAAGAAATAGGACAAATGAAAACAAAGAAGAAGAAGAAGAAGAGAAGAAGAAGGAGGGGGAGGAGGAGGAGGAGGAGGAGGAGGAGGAGGAGGAGAAGGCCAAGGACCTTCTAGTCCTTCTCCTCCTCCTCCTTCTTTATTTCTTCTTCTTCTCCTCCTCCTCTTTCTTCTCCTCTTTCATATTCTCCTTGCCTTAATTTCCCCAACAATGACATAATTAGCCCATTTAGCTCCAAAATGCCATAATAAGCTCAAAATGGCATAAGAACCTTGGTTAGCTCATTAATATTATATACTTAGGTTGTTTTCCTCTAAAATGAGATAATTAGCCCATTTAGCTCCAAAAAGACATAGTTAGCTAATTTAGCTCCAAGAAGAAGAGAAGAGGAGAAGAAATAGGAAAAATAAAAACAAAGAAGAAGAAGAAGAAGAGAAGAAGGAGGAGGAGGAGGAGAAGGCCAAGGACCTTCTAGTCCTTCTCCTCCTCCTCCTCCTTCTCCTCCTTCTTCTTTATTTGTTATTCTTCTCCTCCTCCTCCTCTTTCTTCTCCTATTTCATATTTTCCTTGCCTTAATTTCCCCAACAATGACATAATTAGCTCATTTAGCTCCAAAATGCCATAATAAGCTCAAATGGCATAAGAACCTTGGTTAGCTCATTAATATTATATACTTAGCTTGTTTTCCTCTAAAATGAGATAATTAGCCCATTTAGCTCCAAAAAGACATAGTTAGCTAATTTAGCTCCAAGAAGAGGAGAAGAGGAGAAGAAATAGGAAAAATGAAAAGAAAGAAGAAGAAGAAGAAGAAGAAGAGAAGAAGGAGAAGGAGTAGGAGGAGGAGGAGAAGGAGGAGAAGGCCAAGGACCTTCTAGTCCTTCTCCTCCTCCTCCTCCTTCGCCTCCTTCTTATTTATTTCTTCTTATTCTCCTCCTCCTCCTCTTTCTTCTCCTATTTCATATTCTCCTTGCCTTTATTTCCCCAACAATGACATAATTAGCCCATTTAGCTCCAAAATGCCATAATAACCTCAAAATTGCATAAGAACCTTGTTTAGGTCATTAATATTATATACTTAGCTTGTTTTCCTCTAAAATGGGATAATTAGCCCATTTAGCTCCAAAAATACATAGTTAGCTAATTAAGCTCCAAGAAGAGGAGAAGGGGAGAAGAAATAGGAAAAATGAAAAGAAAGAATAAGAAGAAGAAGAAGAGAAGAAGGAGGAGGAGGAGGAAAGGAGGAGAATGCCAAGGACCTTCTAGTCCTTCTCCTCCTTCTCCTACTTCTCCTCCTTCTTCTTTATTTCTTCTTCTTCTTCTCCTCCTCCTCTTTATTCTAGTCTTTCATATTCTCCTTGCCTTAATTTCCCCAACAATGACATAATTAGTCCATTTAGCTCCAAAATGCCATAATAACCTCAAAATGGCATAAGAACCTTGGTTAGCTCATTAATATTCTATACTTAGCTTGTTTTCCTCTAAAATGGGATAATTAGCTCATTTAGCTCCAAAAAGACATAGTTAGCTAATTTAGCTCCAAGAAGAGGAGAAGATGAGAAGAAATAGGAAAAATGAAAAGAAACAAGAAGAAGAAGAAGAAGAGGAGGAGGAGGAGGAGAAGGAGGAGAAGGCCAAGGACCTTCTAGTCCTTCTCCTCCTTCTTCTTTATTTCTTCTTCTTCTCCTCCTCCTCTTTCTTCTCCTCTTTCATATTCTCCTTGGCTTAATTTTCCCAACAATGACATAATTAGCCAATTTAGCTCCTAAAAGACATTATAAGCTCAAAATGGCATAAGAACCTTGGTTAGCTCATTAATATTATATACTTAGCTTGTATTCCTCTATAATGACATAATTAGCCCATTTAGCTCCAAAAAGACATAGTTAGCTAATTTAGCTCCAAGAAGAGGAGAAGAGGAGAAATGAAAAGAAGGAAGAAGAAGAAGAAGAGAAGAAGAAGAAGAGAAGGAGAAGGAGAAGGATAAGAAGAAGAAGGAGGAGGAGGAGAAGAGAAGAAGAAGGAGAAGGAGGAGAAGAAGGAGAAGGAGCCCTCCTTCTCCTTCTTCTTATCTCCTCCTTCTTCTCCTTCTTCTTCTCTTCTTCTTTTTTCTTCTTCTCCTCCTCCTTCTCCTTCTCCTTCTCCTTCTCCTTCCCCTCCTCCTCCTCCTCCTTCTTGTTTTTCTTCTCCTTGTTCTCTTCTTACTTCTTCTCTTTCTTCTTCAATTTATCTTATTTGTCATATATCTGTTGTTGTTCTTCTTCTTCTGACTTTCTTATTCCCATTTTGCAGATTGGATGTACTACATGCATGGAAGCTGGCATTGGAGTGCTTTAGTTTTCGTTTTTATTTGAGTCGATGAACAATTTGGAACTATATGTATATGTATATATGGATGAACAATATATGTGCAACTATATGTATGTATATATGGATGAAACTTTGTATGTGTTGGTTCTTTTGATATACGGGATGTACGTTGATGAACAAATGGCATTGATGAGCTTTATATGTATATCATATATGTGTTGTGACCTATTTATCATATATGTGCTATTAATTATATGTATATGTGCTGTGAAATAGAAAAAATAAATGAAAATGTGACAATATAGGCTCTTTGCCGTCGGCCAGCTGATGGCAAAGGCCTTTGCCATCAGCTCGCCGATGGCAAAGGTGCCACGTGGCGCCCAGCTGTGCAACATGGGCAGTAGCAGTTGGCCATATAGTATCTTTGTTGTCTGCTTCCAGAGGGGCAGACGGGAAAGAAGAGGGCACACAGGAGGGGGTGGAGGAGGTGGAGGCTGACGGCAAATAAGAGGGGAGGCAGACGGCACAGAAGAGGGGGGAGGCAGACGGCAAAGCCTCCGTTAGCCCCTAACGGAGGCAACGCTTATCGGCTGCCGTGTCGACCACTTTGCCAACAGCTCCTATGAAAAGCTGACGGCAAAGCTCTTTGCCGTCCGCTTTGGGGAGACAGACGGCAAAGAAGCTACAATGCCATCGTAGGCTGACGCAGAAATTTTGTCGGCCGTTAGATTCTTTGCCGTCTGTGATATACTCTTTGCCGTCTGTGATGGCAGACGACAAAGAAGCTAATTCCTGTAGTGTATGTTGATGAACACAAGAATATTCTGAGCTCCATACACCCGGAGCAGTGTGACGACTAGATTACATATGAACACATCAGGACTTTCAGCAGTTGGTTGCAAAAACGTCTTATGTGTGACAACACTGTTTGTGATGAGCTGTACTCGTTGGCCAGGGGACCATCTTCGACTGTATTGACTTACCAAGGGTACGAGATAAATGGGAATACATTTTACACGATCACCCAAGATCAAAAGAGCACCAACCAAAACAGCGATCACCGCTTTGATGCAGCAACCGAGAGGGGAAAGGACACATATTATGGTTACATAGTGGACATATGGGAACTTGACTATGGACATGATTTGAAGGCCCCTTTGTTTCATTGCAAATGGGTCAATCTGTCAGGACGCGGGGTACAGATAGACCCAGAGTACGGAATGACAACAGTGGATCTGAACAATCTTGCGCACGCAGAGGAACCATTCGTCCTAGCCAATGATGTGGCGCAGGTTTTCTATATGAAGGACATGTCTACAAAACCGAGAAAAATAAAACATAAGGAAGCGAATACATCATACGATGAGCCAAAGCGCCACATAGTTCTTTCAGGAAAAAGAGACATCGTGGGATTGCAGGGCAAGACAGACATGTGTGAAGATTATGAAAAGTTTCATGAAATTCCTCCCTTCAAAGTCAAGGCTGACCCAAGCACCCTGTTAAACGATGAAGATTATCCATGGTTACGGTGCAATAAGCAAGGAACACAAGCAAAGAAAAAGTGAAGAAATGAAATGCCCTTTGTAACAGATGAGTTTTCGTATGAAATCATCATACTTCGAAAGAGATTGTCCGTTTTGTACACGAAGTGCATCGAGTTTTTGCCGCAACCCTCTCAACTTTTTAGCACATGTTATGTGGGTGAAATAATGATACCATGCCAACTTTCAACCTTTTCAGAGTTCATTTGTAGTGCTTTTCAATTTAAGGGTCATTTAGCTCAAAAAATAACTAAATGCATGAAAATAGCAAATGAAGTCAGAAATAGTTAAAAATAGATGATGTGCCTTTGAATGGTGCATTTTGAGCACACAAAAAGTCTGGAGTTCAGATAAGTTGAAAAAATGAAATCCCTTTTGTAACAGATGAGTTTTCGTATGAAATCGTGATACTTCGAAAGAGATTGTCCGTTTTGTACACGAAGTGCATCCAGTTTTTGTCGCAACCCTCTCAACCTTTTAGCACATGCTACGTGGGTGAAATGATGATACCATGCCAACTTTCAACCTTTTTAGAGTTCATTTGTAGTGCTTTTGAATTTAAGGGTCATTTAGCTCAAAAAATCAGTAAATGCATGAAAAATACCTAATGAAGTCAGATATAGTTAAAAATTGATGACGTGTCTTTGAATGGTGCATTTTGAACACACAAAAAGTCTGGAGGTCAAATAAGTTCAAAAAATGAAATCCCTTTGTAACAGATGAGTATTCGTATGAAACCATGATACTTCGAAAGAGAATGTCCGTTTCGTACACAAAGTGCATCCAGTTTTTGCCGCAACCCACTCAACTTTTTAGCACATGCTATGTGGGTGAAATGATGATACCATGCCAACTTTCAACAATTTCAGAGTTCATTTGTAGTGCTTTTCAATTTAATAGTCATTTAGCTAAAAAATCAGTAAATGAATGAAAAATACAAAATGAAGTCGGAAATAGTTGAAAAGTGATGATGTGTCTTTGAATGATGCATTTTGAACACACAAAACTTTTGGAGTTCAAATAAGTTCAAAAAAATGAAATCCCTTTGTAACAGATGAGTTTTCGTATGAAACCCTAATACTTCGAAAGAGATTGTCTGTTTTGTACACGATATGCATCCAGTTTTTGGCGCAACCCTCTCAACTTTTTAGCACATTCTATGTGCGTGAAATGATTATACCATGCTAACTTTCAACATTTCCAGAGTTCATTTGTAGTTCTTTTCAATTTAAGGGTCATTTAGCTCAAAACAAAAATCAGTAAATGTATGAAAAATATCAAATGGGCCGATGGACCTTTTGTCCCGGTTCTAGCCACCAACCGGTATGAAAGTACTCTTCTTCCCGCCCTTTTGGGCCATAGGAAGTGTGGCTTTGGTCCAAGTTGGTGCCACAAACCGAAACCAAAGGTTCCACATATAGTGCGGGAGTTGTCGAAATTGCTTTGGTCCCGATTTGAGCCACCAACCGGAACAAAGGTGTTCATATATTGCGGGAGTTGTCGAAATTTCCACCAACTTCCATTTCCCCCCGTTCTCTCTTCATCAACGTCGAACCTGAGCCCGTCGCCGCAGGCCCGCGCCTCCTCCATGAGCCCGTCGTTGCCGGCACCATTGCTCACAAGCCCGTCGTCGCTTGATATGTCTCAAACGGAAGAAAAACCCCGAAATGATTTTTTCCCGAACGGAAGAAGACCAGGGAGCTTTTGGGCCAAGCCAGGTGGGCTCCAGGGAGCCCACAAGCCCCCACTCCGCCACTAGGGGGAGGCGGCTGTGGGCAGGCTTGTGGCCTCCCTGCCGCCCCCTGACCTGGATCTTTCGCCTATAAATTCCCAAATATTCCACAAAAAATCAGGGGAGCCTCGACAATTCTTTTCCGCCGCCCCAAGCTTCCGTTTCCGCGAGATCTCGTCTGGAGACCCTTCCCGGCACCCTGCCGGAGGGGACTTTGGAGTTGGAGGGCTTCTTCATCATCATTATCATCGCCCCTCCAATGACTCGTGAGTAGTTCACTTCAGACCTACGGGTCCGTAGTTAGTAGCTAGATGGTTTCTTCTCTCTCTTGGATCTTCAATACAAAGTTCTCCATGATTTTCATGGAGATCTATCCGATGTAATCTTCTTTGGCGGTGTGTTTGTCGAGATCCGATGAATTGTGGATTTGTGATCAGATTATCTATGATATATATCTGAGTCTTTGCTGATTTATTTTATGCATGATTTGATATCCTTGTAAGTCTCTCCGAGTCTTGGGTTTTGTTCAGCCAACTAGATCTATGATTCTTGCAATGAGAGAAGTGCTTGGTTTTGGGTTCTACCATGTGGTGAACTTTCCCAGTAACAGTAGGGGTAGCAAGGCACACATCAAGTAGTTGCCATCAAGGGTAAAAAGATGGGGTTTTCATCATTGGTTTGAGATTATCCCTCTACATCATGTCATCTTGCTTAAGGCGTTACTATGTTCTTATGGACTTAATACACTAGATGCATGCTGGATAGCGGTCGACGTGTGGAGTAATAGTAGTAGATGCAGAAAGTACCGTCTACTCGTTTCAGACGTGATAGATATCGTCACGACTTTGCATGGTTCTATAATTGCTCGACAGTAATTTATTCACCCACCGTCTACTTGCTTTTATGAGAGAAGCTACTAGTAAACACTACGGCCCCCGGGTCTATTCACATCCATCGTTTACACCTCTGCTTTTACTTTGCTTTGTTACTTTGTTGCTTTCAGTTCTCACTTGGCAAACAATGTATAAGGGATTGACAACCCCTTCATAGCGTTGGGTGCAAGCTTTTGTTTTTGTGCAGGATCTTGAGATACTCTTCCGCCGGATTGATACCTTGGTTCTCAAACTGAGGGAAATACTTACCGTCGATGTGCTACATCACCCTTTCCGCTTCGAGGGAACACCAACGCAAGGCTCCAATGCCACGGGGGAAATCCTTTGCATACTTGCCTAGGAAGTCCCTTAAGGCGTAGCCGTAGCTGAAGGATTCTTGGTGCCGTCGACACAACTATTTCCTGGCGCCATTGCAAGGGATACACAGTAAACATCATTGCCCCGAGCCCATTGCCGTCGCCGTTGCTCCTGAGCCCGTCGTCGTCGCTGTCGACGTCGTCGTCGCCCCCGAGCCCATCGTCGTCGCCATCGTCCCCGAGCCCATCGTCGTCACCATCTTCCCCGAGACCATCACCACCGCCGTCGCCCCCGAGCCCATCGCCGTCATCATCGTCGCCCGTCGCTGCCCGTCGTCACCGTCGTCGTCGTTGTCGTAGCCCCCGAGCCCATTGCCATCGTCGTCGTCGCCCGTCGTTATTCCGAAGCCCATCGTCGTCGCCCGTCGACGCACCAGTAGCACGTCCATCGATCTCTCCATCTCCCTATTTGCGAATCCATGTGTGTGAGAAGACGTAGTCTAATTGCGAATCCATGTGTGTGTATTATAGTCATATTAGAATATGTTGGGTACATTTTTGAACTCCCCAATGTGACACAAGTTATAAAAATTATAAAAATATTTAAATTAGATTCAGTTTCAATAGCAAATAAAGTTATAAAAATTATAAAAATATTTAGATTAGATTAAGTTACAAATTAAGTTTTTATGTTAATATTTGGGATTATGTATAAAGGGCTTCCACCACTTTGTAATATTTGCAGAAACAATGGATATTCCAAGAGACATGGAAAATAAAGAAATTTTGGGGGATATAATCCACGGCGACGGTAGTAATTTCGAATTTTTGCTCAGCGAACTCGGTGACTACTTAATCCTGGAGGAAGGACATTATCATGATGGCTTTAGTGATCGAACAATGGAGGAGGAAGGACATTATCATGATGGCTTCGGTGACTACCTAATCCCGGAGGAAGGATACCATGATGACGGCTCTGGTGACCGAACGGAGGAGGGAGCTATTGAGAAGTCCAGATTGAGCCAAACTTCAGTAACGAGACGAGGCCCGATGAGAAGGTTGGGCAAGTATTAAAAGTTCACGATCATAGATCTGACGAACGATGGCCAACCGATTGAACCCAAGCGGACCAGGGACGCATTTTCTGCTCAGTTCGGAGCTATTGTTAGGGACAATATCCCGATCAACATCAAGCAAGGGAATAATCCTAAAGACGACAATGTCCGTGAAGATGATTATGTCACCGATAGGCTGAAAGATGATCTTTGGACCGCGTTGAAGGAAAATTTCACCCTACCACCAAAGGATGATCTGATTAAGCCAGTTATAGAGCCACTGGTCAAGGCGTGTGCTCTTAAGAAGATGGCAGAACTAATCAGGAGGTGGAATAAAGAGTTGAAATCAAAGTATGTCGACGAAGGGAAGACTCGAGAATTCGTCAACCGGTTTGAGAAGATTAGAGATCACTGGCCCGCATTTATGGCCTACAAGTCATCGGACAAGAGTAAGGAAATGTGAGAGAGAAACAAGAACAATGATGCAAAGAAGCAGTATCACCATCACACGGGGTCAAGTGGCTACGTCAAAGGCCATCCGTTGTGGGACAAAGCTGAGAATGACCTGATTCCTAAAGGGGTCCAACCACAAACATTTAACTGGCCCGACCGTTCAAGGAATTGGTTCTTCAGAGTTGGGGGAACTTTGGAACCTGAAACAGGGGAGTGTCGTTGGACGGACGAGCAACTTGCAACACCCATCAACAAGCTTCAGCAGTGTATCACCACAGTGCAGGAAGCAGCGTTCTTTCCCGAAAGAGAGAAGGACGAGTTGACTGAGGCCCTAGAGAATGCTGAGCACCCTGGACGAACACGAGGCACACCAGGCTCCGTTCCGTGGAAGGTTGGGTTTCCCATCGCAGCCGGTTACAGAAGCCGAGCGAGAAAGAGGAAACCGGAGCTGAGCGACATGCAGAAGATCAATGCAAGACTTCAAACTCTAGAGGAACTTCAGAGCCTGCGAGCTGTCGACCAACCATCTCAGCAACACGAAACTACCCCAGAATTTACCCCGCCATCTCAACAGAGAAGCAGAGTGGCTTCCACGGAGCTCGTTCAGCCCGACATCACGGCTGCTAGCTACCCCGTGGATACTATCACGGAGTCTCAACATTGCAATCTTTTGACGAAATGCTGGAACCTCACTTTCAAGGCTGCAATCGGCGTTGTTGCACCTCCTCAATCCAACGAAACTTTTGACTGCCGTCCGATTCCACGTGGTTATGTTGTTGTGATGGTGGATGAAGTAAAGAAGGATTTTGAGCAGCTCGAGCTTGACCACCCTACAGGTGAAGATGAGAATAATTGGTTCATGCTTTGAGGAGTACATGTCTATGGCCGAAGGAGTACATCAATCTTCCAAACTGGACGCCTCCTCCTCCACCTCTGGCGAGTGATCAGGGCACTCCTCATCCTCCTCCTCCTCCGACTGATCAGGGCACTCCTCATCCTCCTCCGCCGACTGATCAGGGCACTCTGCCTCCTCCGGCGCGTGAGAGCACTCCACCTCCTTCTTCGACTCTTCCTCCGGGGTGTTGGAGCAGTCCGCCTCCTTCTTCGGTTCTTCCCCCGGCACGTCGGAGCACCCCGCCTCCTTCTTCGGCTCCTCCTCTCGCGCGTCAGAGCAGTCCTCCTACTTTGTCTCCTCCTCCGGCGCGTCGGAGCACTCCGCCTCCTTCTTTGGCTCCTCCTCCAACGTGTCGGAGCAGTCCGCCTCCTTCTTCGGCTCCTCCTTCGGCGCATCTGAGCACTCCGCCTCCTTCTTCGGCTCCTCCTCCAACGCGTCGGACCAGTCCTCCTCCTTCGGCTCCTCCTCAGGCGCGTCGGAGCAGTCCACCTCCTCCACAACAGCGGAAGACAGACGTCGTCGCCGCTTCGCTTAAAATTACACAAGTAAGAAATATGTCGCCTCCTCCTCCTTCTCTTAAGAGGAAGACAGACTCCGCCGCCGCTCTGGCGGGTAGCAGTGATGCAATGTTAGCAAAACGAAGAAGTGGGAAAACAATTCCCCCGCTCGGCCAACAGAAGAAGAAATCGTGCCCCCCGCTCAAGGTGTTTAGCGCTATTGTCCTCGCTAATGATTCGGGGTTGCTGCCCGGTACCAATCCTGGTGTTTATGTGAACGATTGAGTAATTTTTGAGATGCCTGAAGTAACAAATGAAGAAACATATAAATACGTGCTCGGGAAGCCACTCATCAAACCTGGTCATCCTCCTCTAACACCGAGGATGCACGAATTGCATGAGTGGTACATGAACATCTTCAGGGAGAAAACGTCTATGTATATGAGAGTGAAAAAAGATCAAGAATTCATTGGAGCTACAGTGTTGGTTGTTGAATTTGAAGAGTTATTTCAGTTATACAATGACATGGCCCTCGACAAACAACTCTTGACTTCCTACTGTTGGTAAGTATTACTTCTATAGTAAAGTCTCTAGCTCAGCTCGTTCATTGCACGTATCTATAATTATCCTCACTATATATATTATGCAGATTGAAGATCGTTGAATTAAAAAAAGCAGGAATCTTCAACGTTGGGTTCATTAGCCCAGAATCGGTAAATGTATTGTCGGTACGAAATGAAATCAAAGAGATCGAGGTTAAGTTGCTAAATTCGTTGCTTGTAAATAAAAAAAAGGGAAATACTCTTTCCTTGCAACTTCTCTGTATACTCAGTTTCGCTTACTCCAAGTTAATTAGTAAATGTAATTGATGAGTTATATATGTGTGCGCAGTTACCACTTTATTCTGCTATCCATTAAGCTTGACGCGGCAAAAGTAATTGTCTTAGACTCGAGACGTAAAGATCCCGAGGATTATGCGGACATGACTGCAATGCTCAAGAAGTAAGTTCACTAAATACCGGGACCATACAGGCATGCAACTTTCGTTAATTTCCTGATATCAAGTAATCATTTTCTTTGCCTGGGAGGGTTTGGAAGAAGTTCACGAATAAGATTCTTGGTATGCCCAAAGAGTTGCAGTTTACGCACCCCCAGTAAGTAGTACTAGCTAGTTCCGCACATCTCTAATTGAGTCAAATTTTCATCAATATATCCTTACCATGCTTGCTTATCAATTTGATTGAACTCTATATATTCTCGTAAAGTGCTTGTACGAGCTAGTTAGGACTCAAAAATGTGCATACTACGTATGCGAGTTCATTCACCTCTCGACCTCTGGGGGGGCATCTCTGACGAACAATTTGAAGTACGTAAATAATATTCAGAATTTTATTTTATATATTACCATCAATTGTTTGAGTTTTATTCATATATATGCATGTATTGACCCCGTTCTTTAAATTAGATCTGGAAGAAGCGGAATGAACCCCTATCAGATGATGGCATCCGAGCAATTAAAGAGGAATTGGCGGGATTCTTTCTTGACCATGTCATACCTAGTGAAGGAGAATACCATCTGAGCTATTCATGATTGTTTCTTAGGTTGATGATGTTAGGCATTGTAAAAGATGTTATATTGTAAAAGATGTTAAAGAGATTAGCAAGTGGATGAGGATCCATATCAATAGATTTTCAGCAAGCGAAGATGCAAGCATATTGAAGGCACATAGCACACAAGCAAAGTAAAGGCAAACGAAAAAGACAACTATTTTTGTAAATATTTGTTTTTCACAAGTGGAGGAGAGGAAAACGAGAGGCAAAAGGCAAAAAAAGTAAATGCAAGAGATGAGTTTGCGATAGTTACTTGGATAAGCTTCACTTAGAATAGTCCCCGGCGCCACAAATTAACACGTTGAAGGGAGACTATTCTTGACTTGATACTCCCCTGCAACGGCGCCAGAAGTTCTTCTTGCTACCTCTTGAAATTGCGTTGGTTTTTCCCTTGAAGAGGAAAGGGTGATGCAGCACCGTAGCAGTAAGTATTTTCCTCAGTTTGAGAACCAAGGTATCAATCCAGTAGGAGTATTAACACAAGTCACCAATGTACCTACGCAAAAAAAACAAACTTGCACCCAACGCTATAAAGGGGTTGTCAATCTCTTCACAATTAATTGCAAGGTGAGATCTGAAGGTGGAAAGTGCAAAAAGCAAAAGTGTAGAGCTGAAAATATGATGTGAAGTAGACCCGGGGCCCATAGTGTTCACTAGAGGCTTCTCTCATGATAACAAGTATTACGGTGGGTGAACGAATTACTGTCGAGCAATTGATAGAACCGCGCAAAGTCATGATGATATCTAAGGCAATGATCTTACATATAAGCATCACGTCCGAGACAAGTAGACCGATACTTTCTACATCTACTACTATTACTCCACACATCGACCGCTATCCAGCATGCATCTAGTGTATTGAGTTCATAACAAACAGAGTAACGCCTTAAGCAAGATGACATGATGTAGAGGGATAAATTCATGCAATAGATATAAACCCCATATTTTTACCCTTGATGGCAACAACATGATGCGCGCCTTGCTACCCCTTCTGTCACTGGGTGAGGACACCGCACGGTATGAACCCAAAACCAAGCACTTCTCCCATTGCAAGAATTATAGATCAAGTTGGCCAAAAGAAACCCAGAACTCGAAGAGAATTACAAGGATACGAAATCATGCATATAAGAAATCAGAGGAGACTCAAATAATATTCATAGATAATGTGATCATAAATGGACAACTCATCGGATCTCGATAAACACACCGCAAAAGAATATTACATCAGATAGATCTCCATGAAGATCATGGAGAACTTTGTATTGAAGATCCAAGAGAGAGAAGAAGCCATCTAGCTACTAGCTATGGACCCGAAGGTCTGTGGTGAACTACTCACGCATCATCGGAGAGGCAATGGTGTTGATGAAGAAGCCCTCCGTATCCGAATCCCCCCTCCGACAGGGCACCAGAATGGTCCCAAGATGGGATCTTGCGGAGACAGAAGCTTGCGGCGGCGGAAAAGTATTTTCGAGGCTCTCTCCGGAAGTTTTGGATTTTTAGAGAATTTATAGGCGGAAGAAGAAGCGCAAAGGAGCCACGGGGGGCCCACAAGCCTGCTAGGTGCCCCCAGGCCGCGGCTAGGGGGCTTGTGACCTCCCCCGAGGTCCTTTGCCTTGGTTCTCAAGTCCCCTGCGTATCTTCTGTTATGGAAAAAATCATTCCGCGGGTTTTATTCCGTTTGGACTCCGTTTAATATTCTCCTATGAAAAAGGTCAAAAACAGGGAAAAAACAGAAACTGGCACTTGGCACTGAGTTAATAGGTTAGTCACAAAAATGATATAAAATAGCATATTCATGCATACAAAACATCCAAAGTTGACAAGATAGTAGCATGGAACCATCAAAAGTTATAGATACGTTGGAGACGTATCAAGCATCCCCAAGCTTAACTCCTACTCGTCTTCGAGTAGGGAAGTGATAAAGACGGAATTTTTGACGTGGAATGCTACCTAACGTATTTCTCCTTTGTAACTTATTTCTTGTGACATGAATGTTCAGATCTGTAAGATTCAAAACAATAGTTTACTATTGACATGAAAACAATAATACTTTAAGCATGCTAGCAAATTGATCATGAACTTTTGAAATAACAAGGCCAAAGAAAGTTATCCCTACAAAATCATAGAGTCTAGCTAGGCTCCATCATCCCCACACAACGAATTTAAATCATGCACAACCCCAGTATTGGCCAAGTAATTGTTTTCGCACTCTTAATTTCTCAAACTTTTTCAACTCTCATGCAATACATGAGCGTGAGCCATGGATATAGCACTATATGTGTAATAGAGTGTGGTGGAGGTTGTGTGGAAAAAAGGAGGAGATGGTCACATCAACTCGGCATATCAACGCGCTATGGAGATGCCCATCAATAGATATCAATGTGAATGAGTAGGGATTACCATGCAACAGATGCACTTAGAGCTATAAGTGTGTGAAAGCTCAAAATGAAAACTAGTGGGTGTGCACCCAACTTGCTTGCTCACGAAGACCTAGGGAAATTTTGAGGAAGCCCATCATTGGAATATACAAGCCAAGTTACATAATGAAGATTCCCACTAGTATATGGAAGTGTCAAAACAAGAGACTCTCTATCATGAAGAACATGGTGCTATTGTGAAGCACAAGTGTGGAAAAAGTTTAGTAGCATTGTCCCTTCTCTCTTTTTCTCTCTCTTTTTTTTATTATTGTTCGGGCTCTTTGGCCTCTTTTCATTTTTTTTAGTGGACATCTTTGGCCTCTTTTTTTATTTCCTCACATGGGACAATGCTCTAATAATGATGATCATCACACTTTTATTTACTCACAGCTCAATGCTAAGGAACAATGATGACTCTATAGGAAATGCCTCCGGCAGTGTACCGGGATGTGCAACGATCTAGCTTAGCGTATGACGTTGAAACATATCGCTAGCTATCTTACGATCATGCAATGGCAATATGGAAGTGACAGAACAAGGCATGAGACGGAACGGTGGGAGTTGTATGGCTGTATCTCTCGGAATGGCTATGAAAATGCCATAATAGGTAAGTATGGTGGCTGTTTTGAGGAAGGTATATGGTGGGTTTGTGCACCGGCGAAAGTTGCGCGGCACTAGAGAGGCTAGCAATGGTGGAAGGCGAAAGTGCATCTATACCATGGACTCACATTAGTCATGAAGAACTCATATACTTATTGCGAAAGTTTTATTAGTAATCGAAACAAAGTGCTAAACGCATACTCCTAGGGGAAGGGTTGGTAAGTGTTAACCATCGCGCGATCCCGACCGCCACACAGAGGATGACAATCAATGAATAAATTAAGCTCCAACTTCCTAACATAGCGGTTCACCATACGTGCATGCTACGGGAATCACTAACTTCAACACAAGTATTTCTAGATTCACAGCACCCTACTAACATAACTCTAATATCACCAAATCCATATCTCAAAACTTAATTGTTAGGAATCAAACTTCTCTTACTAATCAATGCACTTGAATATGGAAGTTTTTATTATATCCTCTTTGGATGCCTATCATCTTTAGGACTACTTTCATAGCACAAGCCAATTACCAAGTTACTCAGAGAGCACTCTCAAAAAGATATAAGTGTAGATCAAGAGTTTTTATTTGTTCAAAATATGACACCGCCATGCTCTAAAAAGATCTAAGTGAAGCACTAGAGCAAAACTATCTAGCTCAAAAGATATAAGTGAGGCACATGCGAGCTTAATTGCCTAACTCAAAAGATATAAGTGAAGCTCAATGAGTATTCTAGCAAATTCACGACGAGTGCATGTCTCTCTCAAAAAGGTGTGCAGCAAGGACGATTGTGACACAACAAAAAGAAAAGACTCCTATAATACACGACGCTCCAAGCAAACCACATATCATGTGGTGAATAAAAATATAGCTCCAAGTAACGTTACCGATGGATTGAAGACGAAAGAGGGGATGCCTTCCCGGGGCATCCCCAAGCGTAGGCTTTTTGTTGTCCTTGAATTTGGCTTGGGATGCCTTGGGCATCCCCAAGCTTGAGCTCTTTCCACTCTTTATCCCATTGTCCATGAGAACATCACCCAAAACTTGAAAACTTCACAACACAAAACTGAAACAAAAACTCGTGATATCATTAGCATAAGAAAACAAACTACCAACTTTTTAGGTACTGTAGTAAACTTGATTTCTATTTAGATTGATGTTAGATTACTGTATTCTCACTTTTCCATGGATAGTACCCCCACCCCCCGATACTATCCATAGTTTCATCAAAATAAGCAATCAACACAACAAAAACAGAATCTGTCAAAAACAGACCAGTCTGTAGCAATGTGTATATTTCGTATACTTCTGGTATCTCAACAATTCTGAAACATGATGACAATTAGGGCAATTGGCATATCAACCAGCAGCAAAAAGAATCAACTCAAAAGCTCTTTATGGATAGGAATTAAAAATAATTTGGTGAGCGCAAAGTTTCTGTCTTTTTCAGCAAGATCAAACAACCATCACCAAAACTAGTCATAAAGGTTTTACTTGGCTCAAACACAAAAATAAACACAAAAAACACAATCATAACAGAATTATGATGGTGTGGACACAACAAAACAGAAAGCAAAAAAACAAAGATAAATTCATTGGGTTTCCTCCCAACAAGCGCTATTGTTTAACGCCCTTAGCTAGGCACTGATAATTCAATGATGCTCACACAAAAGACAAGAATTGAAGCACAACGAGCGCATCATAAAGCATGTGAAAATCACATCTAAGTCTAACATACTTCCTATGCCTAGGCATTTTATAGGATAAAAAATTATCAAGACAAGCAATAACTACCATATGCAAGGAAGAAGAAAGAGAAAATATCAATCTCAACATAACGAGAGGTAAATTAGTAACATGAAAGTTTCTACCACTATATTTTCCTCTCTCATAACAATTACATGTGGGATCATATTCAAGTTCAACAATATAGCTATCACAGAGGATATTCTTTTCATGATCCACATGCATGCAAAGTTGACGCTCTTCAAAACTAGTGGGATTATCGTCAACTAAAGTCATGACTTCTCCAAACCCACTTTCAATATTATTGCAAATATCATATTCATCATGAGGCTTAAACAATTTTTCAAGATCATAAGAAAAATTATCACCCCAATCACGATCATTGCAACAAGTAGTGGACATAGCAAAACTAGCATCCCCAAGCTTAGGGTTTTGCATTTTTTTAGCATGATTGGCATTAATAGAATTCATTGTGAACCCATTGCAATCATGCTTTTCATTCAAAGAGCCCTCGTAATCACTTCATAAATTTCTTCATCACAATTTTCAGATTCACACATCTTAGACAGAACTTCATAAAGAAAATCTAGTGCACAAAACTCTACCAATTGGATCAACATAATTGGATCTCTTAAAGAGATTAGCAAGTGGATGAGGATCCATATCAATAGATTTTTCAGCAAGCGAAGATGCAAGCATATTGAAGGTACATAGCACACAAGCAAAGGAAAGGCAAACAAAAAAGGCAACTATTTTTGTATTTTTTTGTTTTTCAGAAGTGGGGAGAGGAAAACGAGAGGCAAAAGGCAAAAAAAGTAAATGCAGGAGATGAGTTTGCGATAGTTACTTGGATAAGCTTCACTTAGAATAGTCCCCGGCGCCAGAAATTGACACCTTGAAGGGAGACTATTCTTGACTTGATACTCCCCGGCAACGGTGCTAGAAATTCTTCTTGCTACCTCTTGAGCTTGCGTTGATTTTTCCCTTGTAGAGGAAAGGGTGATGCAGCACGGTAGGAGTAATTATTTCCCTCAGTTTGAGAACCAAGGTATCAATCTAGTAGGAGTATCAAGACAAGTCACCAATGTACCTGCGCAAAAACAAACAAACTTGCACCCAACGCTATAAAGGGGTTGTTAATCCCTTCATGATTAATTGCAAGGTGAGATCTGAAGGTGGAAAGTGCAACAAAGTAAAAGTGTAGAGCTGAAAATATGATGTGAAGTAGACCCGAGGGCCATAGTGTTCACTAGAGGCTTCTCTCATGATAGCAAGTATTACGGTGGGTGAACGAATTACTGTCGAGCAACTGATATAACCGCGCATAGTCATGATGATATCTAATACAATGATCATACATATAGGCATCACGTCCAAGACAAGTAGACCGATACTGTCTGCATCTACTACTATTACTCCACACATTGACCGCTATCCAGCATGCATCTAGTGTATTGAGTTCATAAAAAACAGAGTAACGCCTTAAGCAAGATGACATAATGTAGAGGGACAAATTCATGAAATAGATATAAACCCCATCTTTTTACCCTTGATGGCAACAACACGATCCGTGCCTCGCTACCCTTTTTGTCACTGGGTGAGGACACCGCATAGTATGAACCCAAAGCCAAGCACTTCTCCCATTGCAACAATTATAGATCAAGTTGGCCAAACGAAACCCACAACTCGAAGAGAATTACAAGGGTACGAAATATGCATGTAAGAGATCATAGGAGACTCAGATAATATGATCATAAATCCACAATTCATCCGATCTCGACAAACACACCGCAAAAGAAGATTACAATGGATAGATCTCCATGAAGATCATGGAGAACTTGGTATTGAAGATCCAAGAGAGAGAAGAAGCCATCTAGCTAATAGCTATGGACCCGAAGGTCTGTGGTGAACTACTCACGCATCATCGGAGAGGCAATGGTGTAGATGAAGAAGCCATCTGTCCAAATCCCCAATCCGGCAGGGCACCAGAACGGTCCCCAGATGGGATCTTGCGGAGACAGAAGCTTGCGGCGGAGGTAAAGTATTTTCATGGCTCTCTCCGGCAGTTTTGGATTTTTAGAGAATTTATCGGCGGAAGAAGTAGGGCAAAGGAGCCACGGGGGGCCCACAAGCCTACTAGGCGGCCCCAAGGCCATGGCTAGGGGGCTTGTGACCTCCCTCGGGGTCCTTTGCCTTGGTTCTCAAGTCCCCTGCGTATCTTCTGTTATGGAAAAAATCATTCCGCAGGTTTTATTCCGTTTGGACTCCGTTTAATATTCTCCTCTAAAAAAGGTTAAAAACATGGAAAAAACAGAAACTGGAACTTGGCACTGAGTTCATAGGTTATTCCCAAAAAAGATATAAAATAGCATAGTCATGCATACAAAACATCCAAAGTTGACAAGATAATAGCATGGAACCATCCAAAATTGTAGATACGTTGGAGACGTATCACTTTACTGTTTCAGGTGACGGGTGATAAGTGCATTGTACACCACTATTTGCCAATAGTGCTCGAGTGCTAGGGTGCAGTGGTGCGACGCATAATGCAGGCTGCAACATGCTTGTGTCGCGTCCGACGGACGTTGTAGTTGACTTTGCAGGGCTGCAGCCGGCACCCCGCAATCGGACAGGAGTAGCTAGCAGCCGGCAAGGCTCTCGCCGGATAGGCTTTCAGACGGCCTAGTGTAGCCGGTAGGGCTTCAGACGGACAGGATCCAGCCGGAGGTCTTCAGTCGCCAAGTTAGGGCACTGAAGATCTGAGCCAAAGAACTTCCATTTTTACCTCCTCAGTTCATCGAGTTCTTCATACACGGTAATTAATATCCTATTTTACCATCCTATTTAATCTATTTATTCTCTCTGGATTCGTGAAATCAGTTTTTCCTTAGAGAATCTCTCACTTGTGCACACTCATGCCTAGAACACTTGATGAATTTTACTAAGCCCCTAAATTCTTCACGAGATTCCTCAATTGTGTAAATTTTCGAATCTGCACAACTCTGGAACCCACGATCACAATGCTTAGTCAAATTACTCAACTTAAGAGATTTTTCAATTTCCTAAAATCTCAGAACGCATATGACCTCTCCAAATTCTTTGCACCTATACTCTGATCACACGTACAAAATGTGAGCTGATGAATCACTAGGTTCTCATCAACTTAACTCATTTGCAACATTTCTTGAAGAAACATTACTTGTGTCCTCAAATTCCTCAAGAATACAAATTCCTCAGCAAAAACCTCAGCTGAAGAAAATGGAGGAAGATAGAAAACAGAAGGGTGGCAAGAAACTGGAACAGAACACTGCTTTTGAGATCCCTGAGGAGATATATGTTGAGGACTGCACGCCAGATGAAGAAATAGATGGAAAATAGACCATGGGCCAATGCAAGTGAAGTATTCAAAGGATTGAACACACATGGGCAAAGGAGTGGGAGGAATACAGATATGTCACTCCAAAATATGCCAAGAAGTTTTCCTTCAAACCTCCTTGCAAAAGGTTGCCACAACGATATCAACAAACAACACATCCCTCAAGCGTAGCCACAATTGAGGACTATCCTGATGAAAAAGACAAGTATTTGTCTAAGCTTCAGAAAAAGGTAATAGCTCTTGACACAAAGTTTAATGAGGGTTCTGCTGGCGCAACAACTGCTGCCACTTCTTCTGTTGCTGAGGCTTCTGCTACAGAACAGCCTCGGAAGAAGGTCCTCTTGAAGAAACCAGGTCTCAAGCCAAAATCCTCAACAGCACCATGAAAAGAGCGAATTCCTCTGAGAGTAGAAACAACAACTGCCAAGTACTCAACTGCACCAAAGTCTTCACCTTCTCTGCAGACACAGCTCAGTTAGCATCTAAAAGAAAATCCAAGTTCCTTTGTACCATCTGACTCAGGCTCAGCTCCAAAATCTTCACCTGGTCTATTGAAGATAAAGATGACTGCTGGTAGAGGTACAAGGCCAAGTCCAAGAAAGATTGTCAACATTCCTTCTACATCAGAAGGAAGTGAAGAATATGATGATGAAACTCTTCAAGTCATCATCAGAAACAAGCAAGAAAGGATTGCACAAGCTACTGGCAACACCATTCCCCTCGCACTGGATCCCAAAGTACTGCTGGACTTCATCGACCTTTGGTATGAGGATCCAAACACACCAATTGATGACTTGAAACTTCCACCAGGACTCAATCACATGGTTACTTCATTCATCAATGAAGCAAAATGGAAGGATCAGCAAGCCAAACAAGCTAGGGTTGCGAAGGTTAAAAAGGATAAGTACTTGAAGCAAAACATCCTTAACCTGATGCGTGAGAAACTTGTTTCGACTGAGGTAGAATTGAAAACCCTCACTGACAAGTACACAAGTCTTCAAGAAGACCGCAAGGGTGTCAAAATGAGGTTTGTCCAAGTTGCAACTGATGCAATTGATGAATACAGTAGCAGGGTTGCTGCTCCAAAGCAACCAACAAATCCTCAGCCAAGCTATATTGTATAAATGGCTGATGCTGATGAGATGAAGAACCAGCTGCTGATGAAATTACTCAAAATGTTACACATGAAGAATCTGCCAGGCCTGACACTGCTATAGTAATGCCTGATGAAAATGATCCTTCACCAAAGTCTTCAAAGGTGAAGAAAGTGACTCTTCCGTCTGCATCAGATGTGAAGAAAACAAAAGCTGCTGAGAAGGAAGCCAAGAAGAGAAAGACCTCAACACCTTAAAAGTCTTCAGAGGCAAAACGCCTGAAGACTCTGCCTGCTACATCATCAACTCGAGTTGATGCAACTCCCCTCAATGTTGCACCATCATATATGATTGTTCCATTTGGTGAAGAGCACATCATTCCAGAACAGGATGAGGAAATGGATGACCATCGCTCTCCTGCATCCACGCCAATTGATGAGGAAATTCAAGCAGATCAAATTCCTCAAGTCTCAACATCTCCTCCTCAAAACCCAAAAATGACTGCTGAAGCAAAGGAGGGTGATGAAGATATTGTCAGCAGCACACCTGTTATCCATGATGACTTTTGGGAAAAGGCTCACCCAAACTCGCCAATAACCACCCAAATTCCTCAAAATCCTGCTGCCACTGAAATTCTGAGTGGCTTTGATGAAAAGAGCACATATGTGAAATCAGTACCTAACCAAGAATCAGCTGCATCAGCTGAAGAAACTGAAAAGGAAACTGCTGCACCAGAAACGGTATCTGCTCCCTCGGAACAACAAATTCCTCAAGCTGAAGAACAAGCCCCTGATGATAATGCCTCATTAGAGGATAAGGATACCGCTGATGAAACTGCAATTGTAGTTGCAAATCCTGAAACAGCAATTGTGGTGGCCAGAAATCCTCAAGATGATCAACAACATAATCTTCAACCAAAGCCTCATCATCCCTTCTGAAAGAAGCCAAAGTTTCTGAAGGAATACTTTTATGATGAACATCATTTATTCACTGGAGAAAACCCATACGATAGGCTTTGTATCAGACACAGAAAGTTCTATACCAGAACTCAACTTAACTACTATACTTATGTGCTATGTGGGAAAAGGAAGATATTTCATCACACCCACATTCCTCATTGTGACATGGAGGAAATTCTTTGCTTCACCCCAGTACTGAGTGTTCTTCACAAAGCAGGGCTACTACCATTTTGCACAGATATCAGTGACTGGGATACAGACATTATTCTTTATTTCTATGCCACACTGCATATCTCACGTGACCCCAAGGACATCAACTCTTGGGTCTTGGACTGGATGACACAACACACTCATTACAAAGCTCCAGCCATAGAATTTCTTCGAGCTCTTCCTATCTCAATTCCTTCAGAAGATGCAGTCAAACTGTATGATGGAAGAGAACTGCCAAATAAGCTCATGGAAGTCCTCATGAAACCTTTGGCTCCGAGCAAAACCTCCAAGCCCAACAGCCCCAAGGGTGATGACTAATCGAGAGCTTCTCCTCAGTCTTCACCAGAAAGTCGATCACAATCACAAGTGGGTAAAATGCCAGTTTGCCTCCATTATGAAAACCCTCAACGAGACTCAAAATGTTGTGAAGAAAAATCATTATTATCTTCATGAGTTATTTGACCGCACTTGGGCCATATTGTCTCACCTGAAGACTCTACACGAACTTGAAGAATTGGAATTCTATCGCGTCTTTGACTGGTCATGGCCACCTAAGAAGAAATTCAAGTCTATTCCAGTTCCTGACTTGGTGGACACCTCATTTTCTTCATTCCGCACTTCTGATTCAGATGAAGAACCTGAGGATACTGCAACTCGCCCAGCAAGGAAGTCTGACTCGAAGACTGCTCACGCCTCTTCCACAACACAAAAGTGAAATTCTTCATGGGCGATAGTCCTCAGTTTCGTCCCTTTTCGTCACTTGATGACAAAGGGGGGGAAATCTGAGAGTTAGTCCTCAAGCGGGATTAATTTATGGGCTTATAAACTTTATTAAGTTACAAACTCTTGGTTCTTCTGAAGTTTTTGATGTAATGAGTTGTAAGTTAAACCCGATGGTGTCGTGACACTTTTGAACATTTTTCTTCGCATGCTTATTCCTCAAGTTAATTAATGCATGCATGCTAAAATTCGTCAGACACCATTTTTCATCATGCATTTCAAATTCCTCATACAATATGTCAAATGCATGCATGACTTACAAGATATAGGGGAGATCTCCATGATATATGTCATCAATGTGCATCTGCTGTTCAAAGCAAATTCCTCAAGACATGCACATCTTCAAGGGGAGTTTCTCTATATCTTACCTTCAAATTCCTCAAACTTAGTACTTACCTTTCATATTATTATCCTTGTTGAAAACTTAACCTAATTTTCATCAACCACCAAAAAGGGGGAGATTATAAATGCTCCTAGTGCCCCTTAGTGATTTTGGTGGTTTGAAGACTTATAGGTTAAGAGACTAATATGTTTGTAAGTGTACACGGGCTCTATAAGTCATTGAGGAGTTTGAGTTATTCGATGAATATCGAACCGTAAAATTGAATGTCTCCGGGTGAAGAATTTGGTCATTCTTTGAATACTTTGATCGTGAAAAAATTGCGAAGAAATTGATATTCCTCATGAAGATATTGAAGATGAGCAATTCGGTGTGTCGTGAAGAAAACAATCTGAAGACTTTGAAGCTTGAAGATTTACTCTTTTTGTTTCATTTTCATTACACTTCAGTCATAGGAACACCGTACTGTTAAAGAGGGTTGAGGTAAAACTATGGAACAAAATTCCTCATGATGCTCAAACCAAACCTACATCTACCAAACCCTCAAAGAGAGGAATATGCGAGACATGAGGACTTTCACAGTTCAAAGCTCCGACCGTTGTTGCGCCACGCGCCACCTGTCGTAGATCTTATCCACCCAACGGTCATATTATTAAAGGGCATTTATGTCAAATCATGTCGAGATGCTCCCAGGCTATAAATAGCCACCCCCCACAACCACAAGCTGGTTGGCTGCTCCAAGAGAAACTGACACTAGTCATTAGAGCAACCCAAATTCCTCACAGCCTTTGGTGAAAATCATCAAGTGAGGAAATATCCCAAACACCCAAACCCAAACCAAAACCCAAGTGATTGAGCATCACTGAAGAAGTTATTCCTATGTGGAACCGACGCTTGTTACCTTTGAGGACTGTGCATCCTCCAGACATCTAGGCGTCATGGTCTAGAGCATCCAACAGCCAATTGTGGATCGTCGGGTCACCGAGTTTGTGAGGGTTTGGAAGTCTGGGCTGAAGACTTACCACGAGTGTTGGGTGAGGACTGTGTGTCCTTAGCTCAAGGAGAATACGGTAGTGACTATGTGTCTTGGGATTGTGTGTCCTTTGGTTTCAATACCAAGCCGCTCCAAACGAGACGTACAACTCTCAGAGCAGTTGGAACTGGGTCATCAACAATTGTCTTCATCAAGCTACGGCTTCTATTTCTTCAACTCTCTCATTTCCTCAATCGTATATTGAAGACTTCCATCTATACTGTTTGAAGAATTTCATCGAAGACTTTCTCTAAATTTCCTCAACCTCAAATTCTTCACGTGCTTATCCTATAGTTGTGACATGTGCAAACCGAATCTCTGAAATCTCGTTGAGTACTTTGTAGTAGACGTTTTTGCGCTCCTGATCTGGCTCTATTTTCGCTGCACTCAGTTCATGATTGAGGAATTTCCTCACTAGGAATTTCCTCAGTGATGAAATTGTAAAAATCGCCTATTCACACCTCCCCCCTCTAGATGATATAACGCACTTTCGTGTTTTAACCTCGTATATGCATGTTTAAGCATCTATAACTTGGAAAATGTTCGTCGAATGAAAATGGTTTATATATGAAAAATAATATACTCTTAGTTTTCTATGTGATTGTGCCATTTGTGTGCTCCTAGGAATTCATTTAGGTGATGTAATGTGCATTGCAAAACTGCATCTCATCGTAATGTGTGATTCTGTTATTTTATTCAAAGTTTTGTGGAAGATTGCATCACATCTCTAGGCCTTTTGTATATGGTGTCTTCATGAGAATTGCCCTATGTTATATATAGTTTGATGCCATGCCTCTTGTTGCTAGGGAAAACATTATTAACAAGTCTATTTTTTCTCTCAAGCTGTTATCATGATAAAACTGAAATCTTTTAATGACAAGTTCCATTTTGCGAATTAAGTAAACCATGCGTCTTTTGAATTTGTGCAATGGATGGAATTGTAGTAGGACATGCCTAGTTGTTGTTAGTAAGTTTACCATGCCATGTATGCCATGCTTAGATCTAGTTTTATTCATGTGAGCATGCTATGATGATGTTTCTGATTATTAGGGTCAAATATTTCTAAGTTTGAGAATCTGATTCTTTCAGCATGCCATGTTGTGTTGATGCTAGCTATGAATGTGTGCATATTTAGACCTTGCTAGTGCGGAATGGAACAAAGTGCATCATGCCTACTACCATGTTGTAAATATTAGTGCCATTACATGCCCTATAGCATGTGTTTTACTTGCTGCCAATATGCCATCATGATAAAAAATTGTACTCTCTAAACTGATAATTTCAGTAAGTGTGAAATTGTGTTTAACTTGCCATTTTGTGAGATGTTTTCCTAGTGATCCATGGTTCTATTCAATTTTCCATTAGTAGATGGTTGTTGTGAACCTTGTCCACTACTTCCTCATGCCTTGTTTGAGCATTTTAGATTGCTGTAGCTTGTAGTTTTGGTGTGTATAAAATGTCATGTTGCCGTTTTTGGCAGATTATAACTATATATTGTATTGCTTGTAATTGCTGAACCGTTGCTCCGTTTTGAACATGCCATATATGAAACTTGCTTGTAATCTCATGTAGTTTCATAATATATTGTTGCATCCATGATTTAACATGCTTGTGACTGTCATTTACATACAATTTATATTCACGGCATGTCATCTTGTGTTGCTCATATCTTTTAAAACGTAGCTCCGTTTTAAATGATCTATATCAAAAAATCGACTAGAATGATGTGTAGAATCACGTGGTCCACTTTATTTTCCTGTTTAATAAACATAAAATGTGATTATATCAGATCTAGACCAATTTCGAAATTAACATATGGGGTCATTGTGGAAATGTCATATGTTGTTTCCGACCTCATTTAAAATGCCTAAATAGTGTAGTTTATTTACGCTTCACCTCTTTCCATGTTTGACAACATTTAATATTGGCGTGGACCTAAACGAGAGTGAAGTAAATATTTGAACGTGTACTTTCGTCAATATGCAACTCGTTGCATATTGAGCTTCACTTAATGTATAGGAGTTGATTGTCGTGCTTTGTCATGCCTCGCATAATTAAACCATACATGCATCATATGTGATTGTGCATCATGTATTGCATATGTTGTGGTGTTTACCGTGTGTTGATAGCTGTTTCCGGATTGCTTCTTCTCGACAGAGTTCCGCAAGTGTGTCGGAGTGTGAGGATTCGTTCGACTATGTTGGTTCATCTACTTCATGGATTCATTCTTTTTCCAAGCGGGATCACACGCAAGATGATAATTTCCCTATATACTATCACTATCATTGCCATGCTAGTTCTCTCATTTCTTTTGCTATGTCTCGCTGCCTACCACATGTTATTTCAGCCTCCAAACACTGCCATGAAAAGCCTGTAACCCCCTCCACAATCCAGCAAACCCTTGTTTGGCTATGTTACTGCTTGCTCATCCTTATAGCATTGCTAGTTGCATGTGAAGATGCTTTGATGTGAGACATGGGTTCCTTGTCATATCACCATATTATTGCTATTTAATTTAAAGCACCTATATACTTGGTACAGGGTGGAAGGCTTGGCCTTCTAGCCTCGTGTTTTGTTCCATCTTTGTCGTCCTAGTTACTTTTGTACCGGTGTTATGTTCCATAATTGAGAGCTCCTAACATGCTTGGGGTTGTTATGGGGACCCCGTTGCTTTTTGTTTTGGCATAAAACTCTTCCGGCAAGGCCCAACATTGGTACTTTATTTGCCCAACATAATAATATTGGTCACCGTTAGTAACGCATAGGGAGTTAGCGCTACCCGTGGATTAATTCAACATAATACAGGGAGGACCAGTGAAGATGGTGTTGGTCCTAAACAGAGTCGTTTGCAGGGCCAACCTGGGGAAACTCGGGTGATTTCCATCAGGTCACTGTACGCTATGCTCATCCAATTGTGCCCTGAGAACGAGATACACGGGTCCTATCGGAATTGTCGGCACGTCGGGCAGCCTTGCTGGATTTGTTTTACCCTTCTCAACGGTCTTGTGTGAGGAATTCTGAGGATACTTTGGGCTATCTCGAGGTAGACGTTTTCCACTAAGAAGCCGAGGAGATCACGGGTTTTCCATGGTCGGGGTTTCCGATGCAGCTTGTGGTAGTTTGTGATGGACTAGTTGGAATAGCCCTGTAGGGTTAAACCTTTTAGAAAACCGTGCCCACGGTTATGTGGCAACTTGGAAACTTTGTTTAACACCCGGTCATAGCAAACTTGAAGTAAACTTAATTAAAATATGCCAACTATGTGTGTAACCGTGACTATCCCCTCTCGTGAGTTCTGCATCCGAAAGAGGACACGGTGGGGTAATCTTTGACGTAAGTACGTGTTCAAGATGACATCGATATCATTATTAGTTCATGTCTGTTATGCGTAGACCACCCCTCTTATTCTCCTACTCATAAGATAGCCACTCAAATAAATGCTTAGTTGCTTGCTGCAACCTCACCACTTAACCATACCTCACCCATTAAGCTTTGTTAGACTTGATACCTTTGGAAATGAGATTGATGAGTCCTTGTGGCTCACATATTGCTACAACTACAGTTGTAGGTATAGGTAAAGCGATATTTTGACGTGAGCATGATGATTATTCTATTTGGAGTTTCTTCTTGTTGTTCTTCTTCGATCTAGGATGGGTTCCAGGACGGCAGCCTAGGATAGCAAGGATGGACGTCGTTCTTTTATCGTTTGATTTCGTCTGTAGTCGAACCCTGCTCTTCTACGTGGTGATTGAATATATTGTTGTATTGTGTTGTTCATGATGTAGCTTGTGGCAAGTGTAAGAAAATTCCATATACTCTTCTCTTTTGTACATGTACTTGTAATGATATCCATTCTTGCGAAACGACGAGATGCGCTTCTATTCCTATCGAGGCCCTCGTGCCAAAATAAGGATAGGATCGCATCTTTGGCATTACAGTTGTGCCCAATTTGATTGTGCAAACAGTTCTAAACACAACGCCGATAAGTAGCCCCGCGCTCTTAAGCCCAAAATGCCTAGAGACATAGCAGAAAGTGCCAAAAGGGGTGATGAATGTCGTATTCTCTTGAACCTCAAAAGCCATCTTGATTTGATGATAACGAGAGTAAGCATTCAGAAAACACAGGCGCTCACATCCGGCTGTGGAGTCAATGGTATGAACAATGCGAGGAAGAGCAAACGGATCTTTGGGGAAGGCTTCATTCAGATATGTGTAATCAACACACATATGCCAAGGGTCCTTTAGTGATGAATCCGGAGTTAGGAGCCGGGTTACGTCTTCACCAATAGCTTTCTGTCACTCCTCGTTAAAACAACAAAGGAATTGACGAACAGGTTTCATCTTAGGATAAACACTAAGGTGGTGCTTAGCGAATTCCCTGGGTACACTAGGCATGTGAGAAGGTTTCCATGAAAAGATGTCCGGATTCTCATGGATGAACTCGATGAGCGTATTTCCCTATTTGGGATCTAGTCCTATCCCAATAGTGAACTGCTGAGAAGAATCACCAGGAGTGAAATCTACTTGGTTGGTATCCTCAGCCAGCTTAACTTTAAGGCGGGTTCAGATTCTATTGTGGGCTCCTTAAGAGAAGTCATGTCGACCAAGTCAACGTTGTATTTCTAGTACTTTAATTCCTCTGTAGCACAAGCTGTTTACGCATAAGATGCATCCCTTTCCCCGCACTCCTGGGCGAGTTTCGACTCCCGTCGACTATGATGGTACCGTGTTTCCCTAACATCTTAAGCTTGAGATAGATATAACAAGGCCGAGCCATGAACTGAGCATAAACCGACGATCCAAAAAGAGCATGATATGATGTCTTTATTTTGACCACCTCAAACATGAGAGATTCACATCTATAGTTGAACTCTGATACATCTCCAATGTATCTATTATTTTTTATGGTTCCATGCTATTATCTTGTCAACTTTGGATGTTTTATATGCATGAATATGCTATTTTATATCTTTTTTGGGACTAACCTATTAACTCAGTGCCAAGTGCCAGTTTTAGTTTTTTCCGTGTTTTTGACCTTTTTCAGAGAAGAATATTAAACGGAGTCCAAACAGAATAAAACCTGCGGAATTATTTTTTCCATAACAGAAGATACGCAGGGGACTTGAGAACCATGGCAAAGGACCTCGGGGGAGGTCACAAGCCCCTAGCCATGGTCTAGGGGGGCATGCCTAGCAGGCTTGTGGGCCCCCCATGGCTCCTTTGCCCTACTTCTTCTGCCTATAAATTCTCTAAAAATCAAACACCACCAGAGAGAGCCACGAAAATACTTTTCCTCCGCCGCAAGCTTCTGTCTCCGCAAGATCCCATCTGGGGACCATTCTGGTGCCCTGCCGGAGGGGGGTTCGGACACGGAGGACTTCTTCATCAACACCATTGCATCTCCGATGATGCGTGAGTAGTTCACCATAGACCTTCGGGTCCATAGCTAGTAGCTACATGGCTTCTCCTCTCTCTTGGATCTTCAATACAAAGTTCTCCATGATCTTCAAGGAGATCTATCCGATGTAATCTTCTTTTGCGGTGTGTTTGTCGAGATCCGATGAATTCTGGATTTATGATCAGATTATTTATGAATATTATTTGAGTCTCCTCTGATCTCTTATATGCATGATTTCGTATCCTTGTAATTCTTTTCGAGTTGTGGGTTTCATTTGGCAAACTTGATCTATAATTCTTGCAATGGGAGAAGTGCTTGGTTTTGGGTTCATACCGTGCGGTGTCCTCACCAAGTGACAGAAGGGGTATCGAGACACGCATCGTGTTTTTCCATCAAGGGTAAAAAGATGGGGTTTATATCATCTTGCATTAATCTATCCCTCTACATCATGTCATCTTGCTTAAGGCATTACTCTGTTTGTTATGAACTCAATACACTAGATGCATGCTGGATAGCGGTCGATGTGTGGAGTAATAGTAGTAGATGCAGAAAGTATCAGTCTACTTGTCTCGAACGTGATGCCTATATGTATGATCATTTCCTTAGATATCATCATGACTTTGCGCGATTCTATCAATTGCTCGACAGTAATTTGTTCACCCATCGTAATACTTGCTATCATGGGAGAAGCCTCTAGTGAACACTATGGCCCCCGGGTCTACTTCACATCATATTTTCAATTCTACACAATTACCTTGTTGCACTTTTCACCTTCAGATCTCACTTTGCAAATAAGCGGGAAGGGGTTGATAACCCCTTTATAGCGTTGGGTGCAAGTTTGTTTGTTTTTGCGCAGGTACATTGGTGCCTCATCTTGATACTCTTACTGGATTGATACCTTGGTTCTCAAACTGAGGGAAATACTTACTGCTACTGTGCTGCATCACCCTTTCCTCTTCAAGGGAAAAACCAACGCAAGCTCAAGAGGTAGCAAGAAGAATTTCTGGCGCCGTTGCCGGGGAGTATTCAAAGTGAAGCTTATCCAAGTAACTATTGCAAAATCAGCTCTTGCATTTACATTATTTGCCTTTTGCCTCTCGTTTTCCTCTCCCCCACTTCTGAAAAAAAACAAAAATTACAAAAAAATTTGCCTTTCTCGTTCGCCCTTTCTTCCGTTTGCTATCTGTTCGCTTGTGTGCTTCCTAAGACCTGTATGGCCCAACCAAATCATTATGATGCTCCCTATAAAAGGTTGGAAGAGATTGAAACTAGTGTTAAAAGCTTCATGTGTACGCAGTTTGATCATAATAGCTACTTTCGTAGAGAACTAAGGGAGCAAAATTCTTTTATGGCTTATATGAATAAAGAGGTTGATGATATGGCCAAAGAATTCCTTGCGTTAAATTCTCAATTTGCTCGGCTTGAAAAATTGGTAGGGCAGATTTGTGGTAAACAAGCTACCTTAGTCAATAAAATGGCTGCTAAACCTGAAATTTGTGATGAGAATCACGAAGATCTTAAAGTGCTTGGTGTGACTCCTATTGAATCCTTGTTTTCTAATGTCAGTCCTAATGATGATGGGGCTGGATATGAATCCACTTTGGTTGAGAAATGCCCCAATGATTCGGAGTCTATTTTTCTTAATGCTAAAAGCACTGAAAGTGGAGTAGAGGATATCAAAACTTTGAGTAGTGATGAAATTACTACTTTGGATTTCAAGGAATTCAATTCTGATAGTTGCTCTTTGATTGAATGTATTTCCTTGATGCAATCCATGCTAAACACTCCACATTCTTATAGCGAAAATAAGGCCTTTACCGATCATATCGTTGATGCTATGATGAAATCTCTTGAAGAGAAACTTGAGTTGGAGATATCTATTCCTAGAAAACTTCATGATGAGTGGGAACCTACTATGTGTGATTTGGGTGCTAGTGTTTCCGCTATTCCAAAGTCTTTATGTGATGTTCTAGCCTTCAAGGAGAATGATGAGTGCTCTCTTAATTTGCATCTTTTGGATTCTACTATTAATAAACCTATGGGAAGGATCAATGATGTTGATATTATTGCAAATAGGAACTATGTACCCGTAGATTTCATTGTGCTTGATATTGATTACAATCCGACATGTCCTATCATTCTTGGTAGATCTTTCCTTATGACTATTGGTGTTGTCATCGATATGAAGGAAGGGAATATTAGATTTCAATTTCCATTAAAGAAGGGCATGACACACTTTCCCAGAAAGAAAATAAGGTTGCCTTATGAATCCATGATGAGGGCTACTTATGGTTTGAGCACAAAAGACAACGATACTTGATCCTATTGCCTTATGCCTACCTAAGGGCGTTAAACAAAAGCGCTTGTTGGGAGGCAACCCAATGAATTTATCTTTGCTTTTTGCTTTCTGTATCATTATGTCCACACCATCATAATTCTGTTATGATTGTGTTTTTTATGTTTCTTTTTGTGTTTGTGCCAAGTAGAACCTTTATGACTAGTTTTGGTGATGGTTGTTTGATCATGCTGAAAAAGACAGAAACTTTGTGCTCACGAAATTATTTTTAATTCTTATCCAGAAAGAGATTTTGAGTTGATTCCTTTTTATTCTGGTTGATATGCAAATTGCCCTAATTTTCATATCTTTTCAGAATTTTTGGGATAACATAAGTATACGAAGTATACATATTGCTACAGACTGGTCTGTTTTTGACAGATTCTGGTTTTGTTGTGTTGATTGCTTATTTTGATGAAACTATGGATAGTATCGGGGGTACTAGCCATGGAAAAGTGAGAATACAGTAATATAACATCAATCTAAAAATATATCAAGTTTATTACAGTACCTAAAGAGTTGGTGGTTTGTTTTCTTATGCTAATGATATCACAAGTTTCTGTTTAAGTTTGTGTTGTGAAGTTTTCAAGTTTTGGGTGATGTTCTCATGGAAAATGGGATAAAGAGTGGAAAGAGCTTAAGCTTGGGGATGCCCAAGGCATCCCAAGCCAAATTCAAGGACACCAAAAGCCTAAGCTTGGGGATGCCCCGGGAAGGCATCCCCTCTTTCGTCTTCAATCCATCGGTAACGTTACTTGGAGCTATATTTTTATTCACCACATGATATGTGTTTTGCTTGGAGGGTCGTGTATTGTAGGAGTCTTTTCTTTTTGTTTTGTCACAATCATACTTGCTACACACCTTTTGGAGAGGGACATGCACTCATCGTGAATTTGCTAGAATACTCATTGAGCTTCGCTTATATCTTTTGAGTTAGGCAATTTAGCTCGCATGTGCTTCACTTATATCTTTTGAGCTAGATAACTTTGCTCTAGTGCTCCACTTAGATCTTTTTAGAGCACGACGGTGTCATATTTTGAAAAAAATAAAAACTCTCGATCTTCACTTATATCTTTTTGAGAGTGCTCTCTCTAAGTAACTTGGTAATTGGCATGTGCTATGAAAGTAGTCCTAAAGATGATAGGCATCCAAAGAGGATATAATCAAAACTTCCATATCCAAGTGCATTGATTAGTAAGAGAAGTGTGATTCCTCACAATTAGTTTCGAGATATGTATATGGTAATATTAGAGTTATGTTACTAGGGTGTTGTGAATCTAGAAATACTTGTGTTGAAGTTAGTGATTCCCGTAGCATGCACGTATGGTGAACCGCTATGTTAGGAAGTCAGAGCATAATCGATTTACTGATTGTTATCCTTTGTGTGGCGGTCGGGATCGCGCGATGGTTAACACCTACCAACCCTTCGCCTAGGAGTACGCCTTCAGCACTTTGTTTCGATTACTAATAAAACTTTCGCAATAAGTATATGAGTTCTTCATGACTAATGTGAGTCCATGGTATAGATGCACTTTCACCTTCCACCATTGCTAGCCTCTGTAGTGCCGTGCAACTTTCGTCGGTGCACAAACCCACCATATACCTTCCTCAAAACAGCCACCATACCTACCTATTATGGCATTTTCATAGCCATTCCGAGATATATTTCCATGCAACTCCCACCGTTCCGTCTCATAACTTGTGTCGTCACTTTCATATTGCCATTGCATGATCGTAAGATAGCTAGCGAGATGTTTCAACGTCACACGCTAAGCTAGATCGTTGCACATCCCGGTACACTGTCGGAGGCATTTCCTATAGAGTCATCATTGTTCTAAGTATTGAGTTGTGATTAAATAAAAGTGTGATGATCATCATTATTAGAGCATTGTCCCATGTGAGGAAATTAAAAAAAGGCCAAAGATGCCCACCAAAAAATGAAAAAAAAGAGGCCAAAGAGCCCAAACAAAAAATGAGAGAAAAAGAGAGAAGGGACAATGCTACTATGCTACTATCCTTTTCCATACTTGTGCTTCAAAATAGCACCATGTTCTTCATGATAGAGAGTCTCTCGTTTCGTCACTATCATATACTAGTGGGAATTTTCATTTTATAACTTGGCTTGTATATTCCGATGATGGGCTTCCTCAAAATTGCCCTAGGTCTTCGTGAGGAAGCAAGTTGGGTGCACACCCACTAGTTTTCCTTTAGAGCTTTCAGACACTTATAGCTCTAGTGCATCTGTTGCATGGTAATCCCTACTCATTCACATTGATATCTATTTATGGTCATCTCCATAGCCCGTTGATACGCCGAGTCGATGTGACCATCTCCTCCTTCTTGCCTCACAACCTCCACCACACTCTATTCCACCTATAGTGCTATATCCATGGCTCACGCTCATGTATTGCGTGAGAGTTGATTTTTTTTTAGAAAGTAAGAGTGTGAAAACAATTACTTGGCCAATACCGGGGTTGTGCATGATTTAAATTCGTTGTGTGGGGATGATGGAGCATAGCCAAACTATATGATTTTGTAGGGATAACTTTCTTTGGCATTGTTACTTCAAAAGTTATGACCACTTTGCTAGTATGCTTGAAGTATTATTGTTTTCATGTCAATAGTAAACTATTGTTTTGAATCTTCCGAATCTGAACATTGATGCCACAAGAAAGAAGTTACAACGGACAAATATGTTAGGTAGCATTGCACATCAAAAATTCAGTCTTTATCACTTCCCCACTCAAGGATGAGCAGGAGTTAAGCTTGGGGATGCTTGATACGTCTCCAACGTATCTATAATTTTTTATGGTTCCATGCTATTATCTTGTCAACTTTGGATGTTTTATGTGCATGAATATGCTATTTTATATCTTTTTTGGGACTAACCTATTAACTCAGTGCCAAGTGCCAGTTTCTGTTTTTTCCGTGTTTTTGACCTTTTTAGAGAAGAATATTAAACGGAGTCCAAACATAATAAAACCCGCAGAATGATTTTTTCATAATAGAAGATACACAGGGGACTTGAGAACCAAGGCAAAGGACCTCGGGGGAGGTCACAAGCCCCCTAGCCGCGACCTAGCGGGCGTGCCTAGCAGGCTTGTGGGCCCCCCGTGGCTCCTTTGCCCTACTTCTTCCGCCTATAAATTCTCTAAAAATCCAAAACCACCAGAGAAAGCCACGAAAATACTTTTCCGCCGCTGCAAGCTTCTGTCTCCGCAAGATCCCATCTCGGGACCGTGCTGGTGCCCTACCAGAGGGGGTTTCGGACACGGAGGGCTTCCGCATCAACACAATTGCCTCTCCGATGATGCATGAGTAGCTCACCACAAACCTTCGGGTCCATAACTAGTAGCTAGATGGCTTGTTCTCTGTTGCATCTTCAATACAAAGTTCTCCATGATCTTCATGGAGATCTATCCAATGTAATCTTCTTTTGCGGTATGTTTGTCGAGATCCGATGAATTGTGGATTTACGATCAGATTATCTATGAATATTATTTGAGTCTCCTCTGATCTCTTATATGCATGATTTCGTATCCTTGTAATTCTCTTCCAGTTGTGGGTTTCGTTAGGCCAACTTGATCTATAATTCTTGCAATGGGAGAAGTGCTTGGTTTTGGGTTCATACTGTGCGGTGTCCTCACCTAGTGACAGAAGGGGTAGCGAGGCACGCATCGTGTTGTTGCCATCAAGGGTAAAAAGATGGGGTTTATATCATATTGCATGAATCTATCCCTCTACCTCATGTCATCTTGCTTAAGGCGTTACTCTGTTTGTTATGAACTCAATACACTAGATGCATGGTGGATAGTGGTCGATGTGTGGAGTAATAGTAGTAGATGCAGAAAGTATCGGTCTACTTGTCTCGGACGTGATGCCTATATGTATGATCATTGCCTTAGATATCATCATGACTTTGCGCGATTCTATCAATTGCTCGACAGTAATTCATTCACCCACCGTAATACTTGCTATCATGAGAGAGACCTCTAGTGAACACTATGGCCCCCGGGTCTACTTCACATCATATTTTTAATTCTACACAATTACCTTGTTGCACTTTTCACCTTCAGATCTCACTTTGCAAATAATCATGAAGGGATTGACAAGCCCTTTATAGTGTTGGGTGCAAGTTTGTTTGTTTCCGGGTACATAGGTGCCTCATCTTGATACTCCTACTGGATTGATACCTTGGTTGTCAAACTGAGGGAAATACTTACTGCTACTGTGCTGCATCACCCTTGCCTCTTCAAGGGAAAAACCAACACAATCTCAAGAGGTAGCAAACTCCGAGCCAAATGCAACATCCAGCTTGATCCGTCCAATTGGATAAGCAGATTTTCCAGGGACGATTCCATGGAAAACTACAGAAGATGGGTGTAATTTGTCCTCAGAAAGGTTCATGTGTCGGAAGGTATCATAGTATAAGATGTTGATCCTGCTTCCCCCATCCATGAGAATTTTTTTGAGAACATAATGTATCGTCCAAGATGTGGTCCTATCCTTATTTTGGCGCGAGGGCCTCGACAGGGATAGAAGCGCGTCTCATCGTTTCGCAAGTATGGATATCGTTACAAGTACATGTACTGAAAAGATGAGTATAAGGAGTGGGCTTACACTCGCCACAAGATACATCAAGTTCACATCAATATAACAATATACAGTCATCATGAAGAAGAGCAGGGTCCTGCTAAGGATGAGAACAAATGATAAAAGAACGACGTCCATCCTTGCTATCCTAGGCTGCCGGCCTGGCACCCATGCTAGATCGATGATGAAGAAGAAGAAACTCCAAATAAACAATCAACACGCTCGCATCAAGTAACCCTTTACATGTACCTGCAACTAGTGTTGTAGTAATCTATGAGCCACAGGGGACTCGCCAATCTCATTTCCAAAGGTATCAAGACTAGCAAAGCTTAATGGGTGAGGTATGGTTAAGTGGTGAGGCTGTAGCAAGCGACTAAGCATTATTTGAGGTGGCCAACTTACGAGTACAAGAATAAAAGAGGGGAATGATCTACGCTTAGCGGACGTGATCTACTGACGATCAAATGAATGATCCTGAACACCTACTTAAGTCAGACATAACCCCACCGTGTCCTCGATCAAAGAAGGAGCTCACGAAAGAGAAGGTCACGGTTACGCACTCAGTTGGCAAGTTTTAATTAAGTTTATTCAAGTTATCTAGAACCGGATGTTAAAAAAACTTTCAAAGTTTGCCACATAACCACGGGCACGGCTTTCCGAAAGATTTAACCCTGCAGGGGTGCTCTGATAACCCACAAGTATAGGGGATCGCAACTATTTTTGAGGGTAGAGTATTCAACCCAAATTTGTTGGTTCGCCAAAGGGGAAGCGAAAGAATATTCTCAAGTATTAGCATCTGAGTTTGTCAGATTCAACCACACCTGAAAGATTACTGTCTGCAAGCAAAGTATCAGTAGCAAAGTGGTATGATAGCAACGATGCCAGAAACGATCTGTTGACAGCAGACTATTCCTAACTGTAGTATCAATGGCGCTAGTAGGTTGCACGTGAGCCGATAACTATTCTTCCCCGACAACAGTGTCGGAAAAGGATCTTGCGACAAGTAACAGCAAAGTAGCAAGCAACAGCAGTAGCAGCAGCAGCAGAGTAACAGCAGTAGCAACAATAGTAGCAAAGTGACAGCAGTAGCAACAGTAGTAGCAAAGTGGCCCAATCCCTTTTGTAGCAAGGAACAAGCCTAGACAAAGTAACGTAGCACGGACCAGTAGTAAAATAATCATAGGCAGTGGATCGGTGATGGATGAGTATGACGGATGTGATTCATCATGTAACAGCTATAACACGGAGATATAAGTAACTAGCTCCCGTTCATCAATCTAATGTAGGCATGTATTCTGTATATAGTCATACGTGCTTAGGGAAAAGAACTTGCATGACATCTATTGTCCATCCCTCCCGTGGCAGCGGGTTCCTGATGGAAAATACGGGATATTAAGGTTCTCCTTTTAATAAAGAACCGGACCAACGCATTAATACACGGTGAATACATGAACTCCTCATACTATGGTCATCTCCGGGAGTGGTTCCGGCTATTGTCACTCCGGGGTTGCCGGGTCATAACACATAGCAGGTGACTACAACTTGCAAGATAGGATCTAAAACACACATATATTGGCGACAACATAATAGGTTCAGATCTGAAATCATGGCACTCGGGCCCTAGTGACAAGCATTAAGCATAGCCAAGTAGTAGCAACATTAATCTAGAACATAGTGGATACTAGGGATCAAACCCCGTCAAAAACTAACTCGATTACATGATAGATCTCATCCAACTCATCACCGTCCACCAAGACTACGATGAGATTACTCACGAACGATGAAGAGCATCATGGAATTGTCGATGGAGGAAGGTTGATGATGATGATGGCGACGATTTCCCCTCTCCGGAGCCCAAAACGGACTCTAGATGTGCCCTCCAGATGAAGAACACGAGGTGGCGGCGCCTCCGTATCGTAACACGCGATGAATCCTTCTCTCTGATTTTTTTTCAGGCGAGACGAAAGATATAGAGCTGAGTTTGGGGGCGGTGGGGCCACGTGGGCCCCACAAGCCCTCACGGCTCGGCCAGGGGGGTGGCCGCGGACTGTGGGCTTGTGGCCCACTGGTCCAGCTCCTCCGGTGGATCTTTGCGCAGGTATTTTTCTTTTATTCCAGAAAAAATCTCCGTAAATTTTCAGGACATTCTGAGAACTTTTATTTCTGCACAAAAACAACACCATGGCAATTCTGCTGAAAACAACGTCAGTCCGAGTTAGTTCCATTCAAATCATGCAAATTAGAGTCCAAAACAAGGGCAAAAGAGTTCGGAAAAGTAGATACGACGGAGACGTATGAACTCCCCCAAGCTTAAAGCCTTGCTTGTCCTCAAGCAATTCAGTTGACAAACTGGAAGAGATAACAGAAATATTTGACGAACTCTGTTTGATCTTGTTGTTGCAACTATGTCTAACTCACAACCAGAATTTTAGCAAGATCACAAGCAAACCACATAAGCAAATGACATCTGGGTCTCACGGTAAACTCATATCAATGGCATAATCAACTAGCGAGCAAATAATAATAAGCCTCAAACGTTAACACTTCAATCAAAACAACATGAAGCAGTACGAATAGATGGTATCTCGCTAGCTCTTTCTGAGACCGCAAAACATAAATGCAGAGCACCTTCAAAGACCAAGGGCTGACTAAACATTGTAATTCAAGGCAATGAAGATCCAGTCACACTCATACTCAACACAGTTAAAAGCAAAGCATAAAAATGACAGAGTTGCTCTCTAATTGGTGCTTTTGTAAGAGGAGAATGACTCAACAGGAACATAAATAGCCAGGCCCTTCGCAGAGGGAAGCATTGATTTGCAGAGGTGCGAGAGCTCAAGCTTTGAAAACAGAGATAATAATTTTGGGTGGCATGCTTTTATTGTCAACGCAATGACTAAGAGTTCTCAACATCTTCCACGCTACACATGCTATAGGCGGTTCCCAGACAGAAAAGTAAAGTTTTGACTCCCCCAACCACCAATCAATCACACTCCACGGCTAGCCGAATCCTCAGGTACCGTCCATACCAACATCAACCCTGGGGGAGTTTTGTTTGCAATTATCTTTTCGATTTGAGCATGGAACTGGGAATTCCAATTATCGGCCCCTTTCTCATGAATGATAGTGAATAAACACATATCGAGGATAACACGCCTAGCATGGGAGATACTGATAGCCCCCTGTCACCACATGAGCGGTTCGGGCATGCAAAACATATTATTTCTTGAAGGTTCAGAGAGTGGCACATGCAAATTTACTTGGAACGACAGGTAGATACCGCACATAGGTAGGTATGGTGGACTCACATGGCACAACTTTGGGTTTAGGGAAGTGGATGCACAAGCAGTATTCCCGCTTAGTACAAGTGAAGGCTAGCAAAAGACTGGGAAGCGACCAACTAGAGAACGACAACAGTCATCAAAATGCATTGAGATTAACTAACATTGAGTGCAAGCATGAGTAGGACACAAATCACCATGAACATGAACATCATAGAGGCTATGTTGATTTTGTTTCAACTACATGCGTAAACATGCGCCAAGTCAAGCCAGTTGAATCATTCAAAGGAGGATACCATCCTATCATACTACAACATAGTCATCTCAACATTCATGTTGGCATCCAAGACAAACCATTATAAGCTCCTAGCTAAGTAAGCATGGCATAAGAAACTATGATCTCTAAGTTTCCATTGCAAACATGTTTCTCTCACAACAAAGTTGAATCGGGCATGATGAGCTAGTCATATTTACAAAAAAAAAATAGATCGAGTTCATACCAGCATTTCCAGGCTCAGTCACTTCATCATATATCGTCATTATTGCCTTTCACTTGCACGACCGAACGATGTGAACAATAATAAGCGTGCTCGTACATTGGACTAAAGTTGGAATCTGCAGGCAAACACAAAGGAGAAGACAAAGTAATATGGCTCTTTGAAAGCTAAACAGGTATGCATGCAAGAGCCACTAAACATTGTAACCAATATCTTCTACCTTGACCCAAAGAAAAAGAAAACTATTTACACGAGAAAGCTCCCAACAAGTAAAAGAAGAAAAAGAAAATCTTTTTGGGTTTTCTCAAACTAGACAGACACACAAAATAAAACAAGAAAAATAAAATGAACTAGCATGGATGATACAGTGGCAAAGTGTGAACACCGGCTAACAAAATGAAAGCATAAGCTAGAATGTAAAGTCGGTGAGAACACGTACTCCCCCAAGCTTAGGCTTTTGGCCTAAGTTGGTCTACTCCCACGGAGGGAAATAACCAGCTCTGGGGTACTCCGGAGTGGACTGAGGATGCCACTTCTGTGTGAGCTCTTGGTGATTTGAGCAAAGAGATCGAAAATCCCAGCAAGAGGAGCAAGAACACGGGTTTGACCTGCGAAACGATTTTTTTTGGAGGTAGGAGAAGCAGATGGGAGCTAGAATGAGTGGAGGGGGTGCACGTGGGCCCCACAAGCCTGGTAGGGGTGGCCAGGGCGGTGCCCGCGCCTCCAGGGCTTGTGGCCCACTGGTGTAGCCCCCAGACAAGCTCTTCGTCTCAGTATTTTTCAGAAATTCCAGAAAAAATCGTACTTGATTTTCACGGCGTTCGGAGAACTTTTATTTTCGGGGTACTTTTCTACCAGACGCTAGAACAGAAAACAGGGAAAACTAAACTAAATCTATCACTTTTCTTCTAAGAAACCTAAAGTCAAAGCTTGGAACAGAGGTTTGTGACTCCTCGATTCATCCATCTCATGGTCATCGAAAGAAAATCCGTCAGTGAGGTTGATCAAGCCTCTTTGACAAACCTTTTCGAATCGCAAAAGACAATGGAGAATATTCTAATAGTCACTAGGTTACCTCAATGGGGATGTGTATCTCCCCAACAAGCAAATCATACTTCATGTTGACACGAGGAATAGGGCATTCATAGCTCCCAATGAGAATCGATGAAGTTTTCTCGATAGCATTGATGCAATGTACTCGATATTGTTTCTTCGGAAAGTGCACCGTATGTTGATTACCATTGACAAGGAAAGTGACCTTGCCTTTGTTGAAATCTATAACATCCCCTGCGGTGTTTAAAAAGGGTCTTTCGAGGATGCCTGCCATGGCATCGTCCTCGGCAATATCCAAGATAATAAAGTCTGTTAAGATAGTGGTGTTAGCAACCACAATAGGCACATCCTCGCAAATGTGGATAGGGAAAGCAGTTGATTTGTCGGCCATTTGCAGAGAGATTTCAGTGGGTGTCAACTTATCCAGTTCAAGTCTACGATAAAGAGAGAGAGGCATAACACTAACACCGGCTCCAAGGTCGCATAACGCAGTTCTAACGTATTGCCTTTAATGGAGCAAGGTATAGTGGGCACACCGGGATCACTTAGTTTCTTGGGAGTTCCACCCTTGAAAGTGTAATTGGCAAGCATGGCAAAGATCTCAAGATCAGATATGCTCCTCTTATTAGTCACAATATCTTTCATGTACTTAGCATACAGAGACATTTTGAGCATATCTGTCAAACGCATTTGCAGAAAGACAGGTCTGATCATTTCAACGAAGCGCTCAAAATCTTCATCATCCTTTTTCTTGGATGGTTTGGGAGGAAAGGGCATAGGTTTCTGAACCCATGGCTCCCTTTCTTTACCATGCTTCCTAGCAGCGAAGTCATTCTTATTGTATCTCTGATTCTTAGGTTGTGGGTTATCAAGAACAACACTAGGTTCAATCTCCACATCCTTTTCATTGCTAGGCTGAGCATCATCATGAACATCACTATTGATATTATCATTAGGCTCATATTCATCACCAGACTGTGTTTCAGCATGAGAGACAGAGGCATCGTTTGGACTCTCAGGTGTAGCAGCAATAGGGTTGCTAACGTGCAGGTTCCTATCATCTTTCTTCTTCTTTCTAGGATGACTAGGTGCATCAGTGCTAACTCCTTGAGAATGTTGTTCAATTCTCTTCGGATGACCCTCAGGATACAAAGGTTCCTGGGTCATTCTACCGCCTGTAGTAACAACTCTCACAGAATTGTCATTCAACTCGTTGAGCAAGTCATTCTGAGCTTTAAGTACTTGTTCCACCTGAGTAGTAACCATAGAGGCATGTTTAGTCAAGAGCTTAAGATTATTGACATTTATGTCCACACAAGCACTTAAATGACTAAGCATACGAGCATTCTTTTCCAATTGTCTGCTAACATAATCATTGAAACTCTATTGTTTGGCAACAAAGCTATCAAATTCATCAAGGCATAAGCTAGGAGGTATATCAAAAGGAATATCACTCTCACCAAACCTACTCAATAATTTACTTCTACTACCTGTATCGGGTTATCGAGACCATGGATCTTTTCGATAGGTGGTAGATTTTTGACATCTTCGGATTTAATGCCTTTCTCTCGCATAGATTTCTTGGCTTCTTGCATATCTTCAGGACTGAGGAACAGAATACCTCTTTTCTTCGGAGTTGTCTTAGGAGGTGGTTCGGGAATAGTCCAAGCATTCTCATTGCACAAGATGTTATTCAATAGGATCTCAGCTTGTTCTACGGTTCCTTCCCTAAAAACACTACCAGCACAACTATCTAGGTAAGTCCATTATAGAAGATATCAAGTATTTCATTCTTCTCAAGAGGGTGATCAGGCAAAGCATTCAGTAGTTGGATGAGCCTCCCCCAAGCTTGTGGGAGACTCTCTTCCTCAGCTTGAGCAAAGTTGTATATTTCCTGCAAGGCAGCTTGCTTCTTATGGACAGGGAAATATTTTTCACAGAAGTAGTAGACCATATCCTGGGGGCTACGCATACAACCAGGAGCAAGAGAAGTGAACCAAGTCTTAGCATCATCCTTTAGATAGAAAGGAAATAGCTTGAGGATATAGTAGTGGTGGATCTTTTCCTCACTAGTGAATAGGGTGGCTATATCGTGCAGTTTGGTAAGATGGGCTACAACCGTTTCAGAATCATGACTGTGAAAAGGATCAGATTCGACTAGAGTGATTAGCTCAGGGTCGACAGAGAATTCATAATCCTTATCGGTCACAAAGATAGGCGAAGTAGAAAACTTCGGGTCGTATTTCATCCTAGCGTTCAGAGATTTTTCTTTCCACTTGAGCAGTAGTTTCTCAACATCATAGCTATCCTTACACACAAGAAAGTCCTCATCTATCTCTCCCTCCATAACATAGCGCGTATCAGGCATAACAGGCAATTCAGGCATAGTAGCAGGTTCTACTTCAATAGTATCAGCAGTTTCAGAAGTATCATCACATCTAGCAGCAGCTCTCGCAATATGGGCATCAAGGAATGCACCTAGTATCAGGCATAGCATCATCAGGCATAGTAACAAGCATAGCATCATCAGGCATAGTATCAAGCATAGCATCATCAGGCATAGTATCAAGCATAACATCATCAGGCATAGTATCAAGCATAGCATCATGGGTAGCAGAAGTAGCATCATCAAGCACAGGCGACATATCAAGATTTCTAGCAGGAGGCGAAGTCGCAAACTTACTCATAACTGAAGGTGAATCAAGTGCGGAGCTAGATGGCAGTTCCTTACCTCTCCTCGTAGTGGAAGGCAAGATTTAGTTCTTGGATCTTTCGGATTCCTCATAGTGATCAGCAGACGTCAATCCCAAGTGACTCAGAGAATATACCTGTGCTTCCCCGGCAACGGCGCCAGAAAAAGGTCTTGATAACCCACAAGTATAGGGGATCGCAACAGTTTTCGAGGGTAGAGTATTCAACCCAAATTTGTTGGTTCGCCAAAGGGGAAGCGAAAGAATATTCTCAAGTATTAGCAGCTGAGTTTGTTAGATTCAACCACTCCTGAATGATTAGTGTCTGCAAGCAAAGTATCAGTAGCAAAGTGATATGATAGCAAGAGTGCCAGAAATGATCTGTTGAAGGCAGACTATTCCTAACTGTTGTATTAATGGCGCCAGTAGGTTGCACGTGAGCGGGTAACTATTCTACCCCGACAACAGTGTCGGAAAAGGATCTTGCGACAAGTAACAACGAAGTAGCAAGGAACAGTAGTAGCAGCAGCAGCAGAGTAACAGCAGTAGCAACAGTAGTAGCAAAGTGACAGCAGTAGCAACAGTAGTAGCAAAGTGGCCCAATCCCTTTTGTAGAAAGGGACAAGCCTAGACAAAGTAACGTAGCAAGGACCAGTAGTAAAAGACTCGTAGGCACTGGATCAGTGATGAATGAGTATGACGGATGTGATTCATCATGTAACAGCTATAACAAGGAGAGATAAGTAACTAGCTCACGTTCGTCAATCTAATGTAGGCATGTATTCCGTATGTAGTCATACGTGCTTAGGGAAAAGAATTTGCATGACATCTATTGTCCATCCCTCCCGTGACAGCGGGGTCCTAATGGAAACTACGGGATATTAAGGTTCTCCTTTTAATAAAGAACCGTACCAACGCATTAACATGCGGTGAATACATGAACTCCTTATACTATGGTCATCTCCAGGAGTGGTTCCGGCTATTGTCACTCCGGGGTTGCCGGGTCATACACATAGTAGGTGACTACAACTTGCAAGATAGGATCTAAAACACACATATATTGGCGACAACATAATAGCTTCAGATCTGAAATCATGGCACTCGGGCCTTAGTGACAGGCATTAAGCATAGCCAAGTAGTAGCAACATCAATCTCGAACATAGTGGATACTAGGGATCAATCCCCGTCGAAAACTAACTTGATTACATGATAGATCTCATCCAACTCACCACCATCCAGCAAGCATATGATGAGATTACTCACGAACGATGGAGAGCATCATGGAATTGTCGATGGAGGAAGGTTGATGATGACGATGGCGACGATTTCCCCTCTCCGGAGCCCAAAGCGAGCTCCAGATCTGCCCTCCAGATGAAGAACAGGAGGTGGCGGTGCCTCCGTATCATAAAACGCGATGAACCATCTCTCTGATTTTTTTTCCGGGCGAGATGGAAGATATAGAGCTGAGTTTGGGGGCGCTGGAGGCACGTGGGCCCCACAAGCCCTCACGACACGGCCAGGGGGGTGCCCGCGGCCTGTGGGCTTGTGACCCACTGGTCCACCTCCTCTGGTGGATCTTTGCGCGGGTATTTTTCTTTTATTCCAGAAAAAATCTCCGTAAATTTTGAGGACATTCCAAGAACTTCTATTTCTGCACAAAAACAACACCATGGCAATTCTGCTGAAAACATTGTCAGACCGGGTTAGTTCCATTCAAATCATGCAAATTAGAGTCCAAAACAAGGGCAAAAGAGTTCAGAAAAGTAGATACGACGGAGACGTATTATGCTCCAACTAGTCCATCACAAACTACCACACGCTACGATGGAATAACCTCGATCAGGGAAAACCCGTGATCTCCTCGAGTTCCTATTGGAAAACCTCAACCTCGAGATAGCCCAAAGTATCCTTGGAATCCCTCGCACAAGACGCTCGTGAAAGGTAAAACAAATCTAGTAAGGCCGCCCGGATTGTCGACAATCCTTATAGGAGTTGTGTATCTCGTTCTCAAGACACGACGGAGAAGCACAGCGAACGATGGCTTGACAGAAATTTCCTGAGTTGCCTCGGGATAGCCCCGCAAATGGCTCTAGTTTGGACCGGCACTAGCAGCACTGACGCCCCTGTATTATGTTGAATTGCTCCTCGGGTTCATGACGCCCTATGTTTTTCAGTATTAACACAATTATTATGTCGGGCAATTATAGTACCAATGTTGGGCCTTGCGAGACGAGTTTTATCCCAAAACGAAAGTCAAGGGGTTCCCATAACAACCCCAATCATGTTAGGATTACTCATTTATGGAACATAACACCGGTAGCCGAAACTAAGGCAACAGAGGTGGAACAAAACACCACGCTAGAAGGTCAAGCCTTCCACCTTTTACCAAGTATACAGGTGCATTAAATTAATTAGCGGTAATATGGTGATATAACAAGGAACCCATGTTTTCACATGGAAGCAACTGCACGTGAAACTAGCAACGTTATAATAAGGCTGAGCAAGCGGTAACATAGCCAAACAAGGTTTGCTAGGTAGTGGAAAGATTAGAGGTTTTTCATGGCATTTTTTGGTGGCTAACATTTAACAGGTGGTAGGCAGCGAGACATTGCGATAGGAACGAAACAGCTAGCATGGCAATGATAGTAATGGTATCGAGGGAAATGATCATCTTTCATATGATCCTTCTTGGAAGAAGAACGACTCCCTGAAGCAGACGAACCGACATAGTCGGACGGATCGTCACATTCCGACATGCTTGCGGAACTCTACCGAGACGAAGCAAACCGAAACAATAGTCAACACACAGTATTCACCATGGCACATGCATGATATGATGCACAACCTAATATGATGCATGTCCATCCAATTATGCAAGGCATGTCATGACAATTCACAACATCAAACACTACACATTAAGTGAAGCTCAATATGCAACGAGTTGCATATTGACGAAACTCCACATTCAAATATTTAGTTCACTCATGTTTAGGTACATGGCAATGTTAAATGTTGTTTAAACATGGCAATAGGTGAAGCATAATTAAACTACATATCTAGGCATTTTAAATGAGGTCGTAAACAACTTATAGCATCTCCGAAATGACCCCATATGTTGATTTATAAATCTGTCCAGATCTGAACTAACTTGTTTTAATGTTTGTTAAACAGCGGAATAAAGAGGCCCACGTGATTCTATGCGTCATTCTAGTCTGTTTACATATAGAGATCATTGCAAACGGAGCTACGGTTTAAAAGATATGGTCAACGCAAGAAATGATGCCATGAATGCAATATGTATGCAAATGGCAGCCACAAGCATTCCAAACCATGAAGGCAGCAAGATATAACGAAACTACACGAGATTCTAAGCAAGTTTCATATATGACACGTTCCAAACGGAGCAACGGTTCAACAATTACAAGCAAAATAAGAAATAGCTACGATCTACCAAAAACAGCAAGATGGTATTTTCTACACCCCAAAACAACAAGCTACATAATTCTAAAATGCTCAAACAAGACATGTGGTAGTAGTGGGCAAGATGCACAATCACACCCTACTAAATACAACTAGCATAGAAGCATGTATCACTAGTAAGTGAGCTCACAAAATGGCAAGTTGCACACAGTTTGGGACTTAGTGAAAATAACAGATTTGACAGTGAAGTTTTCAACCAGAAGGCACATTGACAGAAATAAAACTATATTCTACAGGGCATAGAATGACATGAAAATTTACAGCATGCTAGAGAGTCCTAAGAACTACAAGTAACTCCATTGCACCAACCCCAAAGGAACTGTAGATCACTAGCAAAACACAAATGCAAGACAGCAACCAAATATTACAGATTTCAGACTTGAAAATATTTCAGCATCTCAAAACAACACTATTTTCTAGCATGTTGCCAACAAGCAAACAACACCTAAACTTGGATTTCTATAGCAACTAAAATTACCAGGGGCTAACATATATGTCCAAAAGCATATCTCATGTTCACAAGTAATTCATATCATACGCGGAATAATTTACACAAAATAAACAAAAGGGCAACATGGCAAAATATCATGCACGCTAACTTGCTCAAAAGATAAAATTAAATGCACAGTTAAATTCTATGGATTTTTTTACCCGGAAAACATATATAATATGTGGGTTTCGAAATAAAACTAAGGCCACCACATATATGCGAGAATAGGACATAAACAAACTTAGCAAACTATTTATGCCACCTACATGAAAACAACAAGGTAAATATCTCTAATATGCATGGCAAGGGGTTGCAAACAACATCAACACTTTTCATATCGGGTTTGAGTACTTTATATACACGCCAAAATAATTATGCACGATGCAAAATATGGCAGATATGCAAACTAACAGAAAACAGAATGTTAAACATGTTAAACAAATGCGAAAACATGATATGCGATTCTACATGAGATTCTACATGTTTTACATATATAACATATTTCGATCTTACGCACGGTTAAAAAGATATAAGCGTTTTAAAATTCAACAATTTTCTGAAATAATAATATTAGCAGGTTAAGTAAAATATCTCCGGGACGAATTTAAACAACACACTGGGCTACGGTATGCAACATAGGTATATTTCGCACGGGCACTAGATAGTGCAGCGGGTGGGCTCACCTTGGCGGGCCTCGGCCCACTGGAGGCTGCTGAGGCTGGGCCGGCAATGCCAGTCTGGGGCTACGGCCCATGGGGCGTGACTGCTCCTGGACGCAGGAGGCGCTCGCGCATGCCACACGGCGTCCGTCGTCCTCCGCCTGTTCCTGCGCAGGAGCTAGGGTTGGAAGCGGCGGCCAGGAGGCAGGATGAGGGGGAACCAGCGGGGCTGGATGGATTCGGTAAAACGGGCTCCATTCCCGGCGGCGGCCAGCCTCCTGGAGCTCCAGCGAACTCCGGCCATGGTGGCTGGGTGCCTGCGGGAGGGAGAGAGGGATCCGGTGAGGGGGAGATCAAAATAGAGGGGAAGAGGGAGAGGAGCGGGGGAGCTCCGGCCTGGGGCTGTGGTGGTCCAGCGAGCCTCCGGTGGCCGGCCGGCAGCGGTCCGATGCCTAGCAAGAACGCGCGATCTGGGGAGCTCAGGCTCTCACATGACTCCGGGCATGGCTGTGATACACTCTGGTCGCCTGGACGTGTCCGTTTTGACCGCACACATGTCCTGTAGGTGGGGATTTGGGCAATTCTGGGCCTTTGGGTGGAGATCCAATGGTCCAAATGTGACCCAGAGATGGATTTCGGGAGAGAGGGGAGGTGGAGCTAGGAGGTGGCGTTTTTGAGGGGGGGTGGCTGCAAATTTGTCTAGGGGGAAACCCTAGTGAAGTGAGAGAACTCTCTCCATGGGTGGTTCTTATATAGGGTTTGGTATATGGTGGGATGGACCCCGTCCGTCCGATCGCGATCCGATGATCACGAACGAATGATGTGGCTAGATGGGTCTAGTGGGCTGTGTAGTTGGGCTATGTAGGGATGAGAAGGAAATGGTGCGGCCCGTTACAGAGAACACCGAACGTTCGACAATTAAACCGGCTATAATGCCGCTATATAATGAATGGTACGGGTATCAAACGAGCTCCGATTGCGTCGAAAATTGGCAAGCGGCCTACCTACATTAAACTAGGACCGCACGCCAACTTTCAACCCAATTCGAGATTATTTTATACACACTTTTAAAACAAGGTTTTAACGATGCGGCGGGCACGTGCGTGTGTGGTTGGTCTCGAAACAGTCAACGAAGATAAGGGAGAGAACCGACAACTAATAACGGGTGCAGGTTCTGAAAACTGTCGGCAACAGAGTGTCGATGCAATGCAGATGATGCGCATGATGCAACGATGAATGCGACGAACAAATAAATCACACGGTGGCAATGGAATAACATGGGAATCTTCTGGAGCGTCGGTCTCGGGGTGTTACACATAACCTCCCACTTGAGGCACCACCACTAGAGCCGAACCACCTGGATTATCAACCCGGGATGGATGATCCTCTCTGCTCCATGTGATTGGGTATTCAGACCAATCAAATACATGGGGGTTACCGGCTCAACCATATCGATGGCCCTCTTTTTTATCTTACTCTCCCGCGTGGAGGTACTAGTGGTGAACACATGATATTGTCCATTGCTTAGTTGCTTGGGATTAATCTGAAAACTGGCTTGATTGTCATGTTGTTGATTTACCTATCGTGAGCGTTGCTGACCATTGTTGTTATCGCGAGAGTGACCATTGTTTTGAGAACTTGGACCTGCAAAGCTCCCACATGAGCTGCCATTAAACCCGTTGGAATGACCCATATTACCACCACCATTGCCTCCATGAAAGTGCTGGAAAACTTGATTGTAGAATGCGTGCATAAAGTGTCAATTTTCCCACGAGTGAGTGGATGGATTATCGGGGAAACCATGCATAGGACAAGGGGCCTTTAGAGCTTCTTCAAAATTGTGTGGCTTCCAAGAATAAACATTGCAGGAGGTGTTGTTTTGTCACTAGTTTTCGAAACTAGTGTTGGTATTAGCAACAAATTCTGACCCGCCATCCGGATTGTGTTGTTTTCCACCATTGCCCTGGTTATTATGATTTCCCTCATGCCCAGAATTGAGCTGTTGATGACCTTTAATGTTGTCCTACTTCTTCCCTTTGCGATATTTATCCTCATATGAGCCAGGATCTTTGGTGCTATCAAACTCAACATACCTGGTAAGGACATCCATGAGGTCTCCCATATCCTGAACCTTCCTCTTAAGGCGCCCAAGCTTCTGGACAACTGGTTGGAAGTGGCAATTGTTCTCCAAAATAAAAACGGCTTGGGTAGGTGTGACACTATCACACGAGTGGATGATTTCCACAACCCGGCGAGTCGAGTGGTGCGCCGACTCATCGGTACGTTGCACACTGTGCTGTAAGTTGAAAATCGTCATCGGCCTCTTGCAACTACCTTAGAAATTCTTAATGAAGCATTCCTTCAACTATAACCAAAAATTAATGGAATTGGGGGGTAGGTTTTTCAAGCATATACGAGTCGGTCCTTCCAACATCATGGTCAAGTACTTAGCGCACACAGCGTCGCTAACATCAAGCATGTCCATAGCTAGCTCATAACTTTCAATCCACGCAGTCGGTTGGAGGTATGGCGTGTAATTGGGAACCTTGCAAGGGACTTTGAAATCTTTTGTCATACGCTCGCCGTGTAGAGCTGCAGATAAGCATGGAACTCCGATCACGTGTTCTTTGGACCCACCATTGAAGAATCAGACTGGGTTACGGGGGATGGTACTTGACCTGCCGCTGTAGCTGCTTCTTCTGCTTCTCGTAAGGCTCAAGCCGCGTCCACTTTTGCTTGGGCAGCCAAAACTACATTCCAGTTTGGGGAATTCTGGGGGTGTTGCATGCGACCACTACTGGACACTGTTGACGAGTTGCAGCGACTCCTACTGCAGCTTGCGTAAGGTGTAGAATGAACCCGGTCTTGACTATAGCAGTATTGCGCTTGTTGGGTGACTATTGTTTTCAGCATGTCGACGGCATTCCTAGCTTCAACCATAATTGGGGTGTTCCCAGTAATCGGAAGATCCTCAAGGTGGCGATTTGCAGCTAGCATATTATCCACCGAGTTAGAGAAGTGTCCCATTAGTGTATGTAAATGGCATGGAGATGGCTGAGACGATGTTGTCTGAGCTATTGAGGGTTGCTGAGCCCACTGATGGGGTTGTTCCGCGTGAGGTTGCCCGGTCCCTGTTGTGTGCTCTTGAGTATCAAAAAATCAGATCGGCTCAATGTTAAGAGACCGGCGGCTCTCATGTCTCCTCAAGTGAACAACTTCCAAGGCGTTTTGGCGGAGTCCCAACTAGTATGTTTCTTCTATTAAGCGGTCAGACTCACTACGGATGTGGTCCTGTAGCTTTGTGATGTGAATGTTGTCAGCATCGATCTCCCCTGGATCCGAATCACCTCATCTCGGAGCCTAGTCAACTAGTGTTATGCTCTTCCTAGTTTTGTGATGTAACCGGTGATTACACAACATTTTACATCTCCACCATCAAGTCCGCCAAATCTTGAGCCGGCGTCTTGCCCACTCTGGCAGCTCCCGAAGTTGATGCTGACCCGCCTGCGCCGTTTGTTGTTCTGGTGATGGTGGAATTATGCGACGCAGCGGTCCCTGCCATGTAAACGGCAGCTTGGCGTGGCGTCCCGATAAACTATAAATAATCTGTGCAGCCCCAATGCCGACCATTAAATATTGGGCATATTGACTCGGTGTTGCCAGCCGATAACTCGCCGTTGTCACAGTTGACGAGGGTATCTTTGTTGGTCTTGGAGTTGTCTGAAAGTTCAACCCCCTGAGTAAAATCAAAGAAGACGTGCTTCCAGCTAGCTTGAACACAGTCGGGTTGCTTGCTCCAAGCCTGCTCGACGAGGTCGGTGCAGATGTCCGACTTGGGTCCTGACGCGCTAATCTTGCCGATGAACACGTGGATCTTGCCGTGATTCTTGGTCATCTCTTCGATCACGTATCCCTCGATCACTAGAAGATCTCCCTTCAAGAACTCAAATCCATCGTGCGTTGGCCCCATGGTGGGGCACCAACTGTTGTGGTTTTGTCACGGCAGATGTCCTCGTGAAGGGACTAAGTCTAGGAGCCATCACAACTAGGTGGAGACTTGAAGGGGTTAGTCACGAGACGAGAGACACGAGTTTACCCATGTTCGGCCCCTCCGATGGAGGTAAAAGCCTACGTCCTGCTTTGTGTCTATTGATGATGATGATCATGATTACAAGGGTGCGGAATTGCTAACCTAGCTCTCGAGTATTTCTTACCTCTCCCTTTCCACCTTAGGGGCTCCCCTTTATATATGCAGGTGGAGGCCATCATATTACAACACGGTCTGGGTTGTTGCAACCCGTGTCCTCTTCTACTTCTTACTAACTTGGGAGAGGGAGAATCTCCATGTTTCCCCTGATGAGTCATCCTCCATGTGATGGGCTTCATACGTCCTCTTGGCGAGTTGCCCCTGGGGCCTTTGCACCGAGGGCCTCCTACCCAAGGTATAGTCGAGGTGGGTTATCCCCATGGAGGGTTAACCTGTGGGGTATATCCCCAACATGATCCGTTCTTGGAATTCAAACCAAAGTATTTTCTTATGACCCTCTTCATAATACGGTTACTTTGACTCAGTGTGAATCTTAAATTCACTAAAACATATAGAATTTACAAACTAAGATCTCAATGAGTACAACAACTATAAAGTAGTTTTTGGGGGTCACGGATGATGTTTCACTTGTAGCGAAACCTAGTACACAGTAAGATCACATAAGTATCCGAAATAAGATCAATGAAAGATTAGTCATCTCCATAGATTTGCCATGAATCATCAAAAATAACTAGGGCGGAATGGAGATGCACTTTTAATCTACCACTAGTGAGGATGGCCCTTTGAGTTTGTATGACATGATGACTAAGGTTCGATGCTCCTTCATGGATATTCTAACCAGAATCTTAAAGGATCCTAGAACCTTCGTGGTTTGAATCCTTCATCACCCGGGAGTATGATAGAGCCAACTATCCCAGACATGGGGAAAAACTTTGTTAGGCCTCCATTTGTTTATGTGCTCCTAACATTTACTCTTTACACGTGCAAATTGTTCTCTTTCGTTGTTATACTCATCTATACTTTCTTGTATAGGATGTTCTTGAGTTACCATAGAAACTTTAAAATTACCAAAAGCTTACAAGCAGTGGTGAAGCTACACAAGGGAAAAACATGGTCGTGACCGGCATAACCCAAGAGCAAGAAAAGATTTATATTCAAAAGCCGAGTGCATGGTAGACCAAACCAGCAAAGCCCACAAGTCAACAACTACATGAGTTGCCTATATGTGTTTCCAATTTAGCAAAGAATGTCCAAGGACCAGCAGCCACTAAGCACTGACGGGGAAGCCGGTCGCAATTAGTAGAGACGTGATTGCGCAATCTCTGGCGTTAAGTAGATGAATGCTTATAACAACAAACCTTCTCCTGCAACGGCACCAGAAGAATGCTGATAACACTCCCCGACAGAGAAACTGGAAGAATATTGTTGATGGCCCACCATCGCGTGGGTTCGCAGCAGTTTTCGATGGTAGAGTATTCGACCCAATTTGTTGATAAGCCAGTCAGAAGGTGAGAGTATACTCTCGAGTATTAGTAGCTGAATTTGTTGGATTCAACCACACCTGAAAGATTAGTATCTGCAAGCACAGTAGTAACAGCAAAGTAATGAGTAACGGTAGTGTAACGAGCAATAGTCGTGGCAAGGAACAGCGGTAGTGACACCAGTAGCAAGTAGCAACAGTAGCAAGCGACAGTAGTAGCAACAGCAGAGCAAGACAAGTAACAGCAGTAGCAACAGTAGTAGTAGCAGCAAAGCAAGACAAGTAATAGTAGTAGCAACAGTAGTAGCAGCAGCAGAGCAAGACAAGTAACAGCAGTAGCAACAGTAGGAAAAACTCGTAGGCAATGGGTCAGTGATTTGTTTGGATGATATTCATCATGCAACAGCTATAACACGGAGAGATAAGTGGCTAGCTCCCGTTCGTCACTGTGATGTAGGCATGTATTCCGTGTGTCGTCATACGTGCTTAGGGAAAAGAACTTGCATGACATCTATTGTCCATCCCACCCGTGGCAGCGGCGTCCAAAAGGAAACTATGGGATATTAAGGTTCTCCTCTTAAGAATGAACCGGACCAACGCATTAGCACATGGCGAACACATGAACTCCTCAAACTATGGTCATCATCGGGAGTGGTTCCGGTTATTCTCACTCCGGGGTTGCCGGATCATAACACATAGTAGGTAACTACAACTTGCAAGATCAGATCTAAAACACACATATATTGGTGACAACATAATAATTTCAGATCTGAAATCATGGCACTCGGGCCCTAGTGACAAGCATTAAGCATGGCAAAGTAGTAGCAACATCAAATCTCAGAACATAATGGATACTAGGAATCAATCCCCATCAAAACTAACTCGATTACATGATAGATCTCATCCTACTCATCACCGCCCAGCGAGCCTACGAATAGATTACTGACGAACGATGAAGAGATTCATGGAATTGGAGAGGGAAGAAGGTTGATGATGACGATGGCGACGATTTCCCCTCTCCGGAGCCCAAGACGGACTCTAGATCTGTCCTCTAGATGAAGAACAGGTGGTGGCGGCGCCTCCGTATCGAAAACGCGACAAAAACTTCTCTTTTTATTATTTCTGGGACGAAAGACAACTTATAGAGCTGGAGTTGGGAGCGGCCGGTGCCTGTGGGCCCCACAAGCCTGCCCACCGCCACCAGGGGGGTGGTGGCGGAGCAGGGGCTTGTGGCCCACTGGCCCACCCCCTGAGGTGGAACTTGGCGCAGATATTTTTTATATTTTCCAAAACTGGTTCCCGTAAATTTTCAGGACGTTTCGAGAACTTTGATTCCTGCACAAAAATAACACCAAGGCAATTATGCTGAAAATAGCGTCAGTCCAGGTTAGTTCCATTCAAATCATGCAAATTATAGTCCAAAACAAGGGCAAAAGAATTTGGAAAAGTAGATACGTTGGAGACATATCAAGGCGCCGAACCATGGGGGGAGCCACCCCCATAACATGGTCATGTGATGACCCACAAGTATAGGGAGTCACATTAGTCTTCGACGATAGTATTTCACCCAAAATTATTGACTCGACATGAGGAGAGCGAAAGAATATTTATAAGACTTAGTAGTTTAGTTCACTACAGGAATCAACTTCTTTGTCGTCCGCCATCACAGACGGCAAAGAGGTCCACACCGACGACAAAGAGCTTTGTCGTGTGCCACCTGTCGGCAAAGATTCTGCATCATCCTACGACGACATTGTAGCTTCCTTGCCGTCAGCCTACCCTAAGCGGACGGCTAATCTCTTTGCCGTCCGTGTCAGACACTGAGCAGTCGGCAAAGAGATTGAGACGGCAGCCGACAGGTGACGCCTCCGTTAGGGCTAACGGAGGCTTTGTCGTCTGCTTCCCTCCGCATCTTTGCCGTCTGCTTCCCTCCCAATCTTTGCCGTCTGCTTCTATGGGCCAGCAAAGAGTTGGGCCAGTGCATGTCAGCTTCTTTGCCGTTTGCCTCCCTACCGCTTTGTTGTCAGCCTCCCGAGGCAGCGGACGAAAAAGATCCCATATGGCCAGCTGTTGCTGCCCAGGTTGCACAGCTGGGTGCCATGTGGCACCTTTGCCGTCAGCTGCTTGATGGCAAAGACCTTTGCCATCAGCTCGAAGACGGCAAAGAGCCTAAATTGTCACATTTTTGTTTATTTTTTCTATTTCACAGCACATATATATATAATTCATAGCACATATATGATATAGGTCACAACACATATATGATATACATATGAACTTCATCAATGCTATTTGTTCATCAACGTACATCCCATATATCGAAAGAACCAACACATACAAAGTTTCATCCATACATACATACATATAGTTCCACATATATTGTTCATCCATATATACATATACATATAGTTCCACATTGTTCATCAACTCAAATAAAAACTAGAACTAAAGCACTCCAATGCCAGCTTCCATGCATGTAGTACATCCAATCTGCAAAATGGAAATAGGAAAGACAGAAAAAGAACAACAACAACAACATATATATGACAAATAAGCTAAATTGAAGAATAAAGAGAAGAAGCAAGAAGACAAGAACGAGAAGAAAAAAAAGAATAAGGAGGAGGAGGAGGAGGAGGAGAAGGAGAAGGAGGAGAAGAGGAGGAGGAGAAGGAGAAGAAGGAGGAGAAGAAGGAGGAGAGAAGAAGAAGGAGAAGAAGGAGGGCTCCTTCTCCTTCTTCTCCTCCTTCTCCTTCTTCTCTTCTTCTTCTCATCCTCCTTGTTTTCCTTCTCCTTCTCTTCTTTTTCTCTTCTTCTTTTTCTTCTTCCTTTTCATTTCTCCTCTTCTCCTCTTCTTGGAGCTAAATTAGCTAACTATGTATTTTTGGAGCAAAATGGGCTAATTATGTCATTTAGGAGAGAACTTAGCTAATTATGTCATTTAGGAGAGAACTTAGCTAATTATGTCATTTAGGAGTGAACTTAGAGAAGGAGGAGAAGGAGAAGAGAAGAAGGAGAATAAGAAGGAGAAGAAGGAGGGAGAAGAATAAGGAGGAGAGAAGAAGGAGAAGGAGGGCTCCTTCTCCTCCTCCTCCTTCTCCTTGTTCTTCTCTTCTTCTTCTTCTTCCTTCTTTTCATTTTTCCTCTTTATTCTGCTCTTCTCTTCTTCGTCTTCTTCTTCTCCTCCTCCTCCTCTTCTCCTCTTCTTCCTCTTATTTCTATTTCTATTTTTCTTTATCCTCTTCTTCTACTTATTCTTCTTTTCTTCTTTTTTCTCTTCTTCTCCTTCTTATTATTTTATTCTTCTCTTCTTCTCTTAGGCCTTATTATGTCATTTAGGAGAGAACTTAGCTAAGTATAGGTCATTTTTATTAAATAGGCCATTTTGGAGCTAACTAAGCTAATTATGTCATTTTGGAGGATCATTAGCTAAGTTGTGAGCTAACTAAGGTTCTTACGATGTTTTTACCCTAACTAAGCTAATTATGTCAGTTTGGAGGATAATTAGCTAAGTATGTATTTGTTGGGGAAAATAAGCTAAATTGAAGAAGAAAGAGAAGAAGTAAGAAGAGAAGAAGGCGAACAAAAAGAAGAAGGAGAAGGAGGAAGAGAAGGAGGAGGAGGAGAGAAGAAGGAGAGGAATAAGGAGAAGAGGAGGGAGAAGAAGAAGGAGGAGAGAAGAAGGATAAGACGGAGAAGAAGGAGGGATCCTTATCCTCCTCCTCCTTCTCCTTCTTCTTCTCTTCTTCTTCTCTTGTTCTTCTTCTTCCTTCTTTTCATTTTTCTCTTTCTCTTCTTCTTCTTCTTCTTCTCCTCCTCCTCCTCCTCCTCTTCTCCTCTTCTTCCTCCTCTTCTTCTTCTTCTTCATCATCATCTTATTTCTATTTCTATTTTTCTTTATCCTCTTCTTCTACTTATTCTTCTTTTCTTCTTTTTTCTCTTCTTCTCCTTCTTATTATTTTGTTCTTCTCTTCTTCTCTTAAGCCTTATTATGTCATTTAGGAGAGAACTTAGCAAAGTATAGGTCATTTTTTATTCAATAGGTCAATTTGGAGCTAACTAAGCTAATTATGTCATTTTGGAGGATAATTAGCTAAGTTGTGAGCTAACCAAGGTTCTTATGATGTTTTTACCCTAACTAAGCTAATTATGTCAGTTTGGAGGATAATTAGCTAAGTATGTATTTGTTGGGGAAAATAAGCTAAATTGAAGAAGAAATATAAGAAGCAAGAAGAGAAGAAGAAGAAAAATAAGAAGGAGAAGGAGGAGGAGAAGAAGAAGGAGAAGAAGGAGGAGAGAAGAAGGAGAAGAAGAAGGAGAAGAAGAAGGAGAAGGATGGAGAAGAAGAAGGAGTAGAGAAGAAGGAGAAGGAGGGCTCCTTCTCCTCCTCCTCCTTCTCCTTCTTCTTCTCTTCTTCTTCTTCTTCCTTCTTTTCATTTTCCTCTTTCTTCTTCTTCTCCTCCTCCTCCTCCTCCTCTTCTCCTCTTCTTCTTCTTCTTCTTACTCTTATTTCTATTTCTATTTTTCTTTATCCTCTTCTTCTACTTATTCTTATTTTCTTCTTTTTTTCTCTTCTTCTCCTTCTTATTTTTTCTTATTCGCTTCTTCTCTTAGGCCTTATTATGTCATTTAAGAGAGAACTTAGCTAAGTATAGGTCATTTTTTATTAAATAGGCCATTTTGGAGCTAACTAAGCTAATTATGTCATTTTGGAGGATAATTAGCTAAGTTGTGAGTGTACCAAGGTTCTTACGATGTTTTTACCCTAACTAAGCTAATTATGTCATTTCGGAGGATAAATAGCTAAGTATGTATTTGTTGGGGAAAATAAGCTAAATTGAAGAAGAAATAGAAGAAGCAAGAAGAGAAGAAGGAGAAGAAAAAGAAAAAGGAGAAGGAGGAGGAGGAGAAGAAGGAGAAGAAGAGAAAAAATAACCTTCTTCTCCTCCTCCTTCTCCTCTTCTCCTTCTTTTTCTCTTCTTCTTCTTCTTCCTTCTTTTCATTTTTCCTATTTCTTCTCCTCTACTGCTCTTCTTGGAGCTAAATTAGCTAACTATGTCTTTTTGGAGCTAAATTGGCTAATTATGTCATTATAGAGGAAAACAAGCTAAGAATATAATATTCATGAGCTAACCAAGGTTTTTCCTATTTCTTCTCCTCTTCTCCTCTTGTTAATACTAGTTTATAATGACCATTGAAATGAAACTCACCGTGTCAATCGCAGAGAAGACGGGCATCGGTGGAGGGACTTGACCTGCCATGATAAAGATTAAAAGAAATTAGTACAACATAATCACTATCATGAATAATAATATGTACATATATAATTTAAGTTGTGAATCTTACAAACTAATAATCATCATCAATAAATGCATCATCATCATCACTATCATGCATGCCTTCATGAATGACGTGCTCATCGGGTTCAACGGCATGAAGTTGTGGAATGCCTTTCTTTAATCGGTCAAGAATTGATACGTCATCCGCATCAGTAACCTCTTCTAGTTCCAGCTCTGCTGGTTCCGGTTTAGGGGTGAAGTCAGATTCATTGTCGCTGTCTACTTCCATGTTCTGGGGTGAAGCACGACGGTTCTTGAAATTTTTCTTGGAAAGACGTGTTTCTTGGAAGAATTATCCATCATATGTGTCTGGGTTAATGTGAGGTTCATAATCCTGTTCATTTGGGAGAGGTGGTCTAACATGTGGCAGCACTTCGTAAACAACATACCAACCTTCCATATTCTTATCAGTTTGGCATGCCCACGGTAGATAGAAAACTTGGGTCGCCTGTTGAGCCGTAATATAGACATCGAGAACATCTAAATGGGTGTTTGGATTGATTTCGACTAGTCTTATATGTTCATGAGTCCTTCTAGTCTCCTTCAGCTGGAACCAATAACATTTGAAGACGACGACGTTCGATGTGTTTTCACCATAGAATTGAAGTTCATAAATTGCTTCAACTCTTCCATAATACTCGATAACACCTTTGCCGATAGCAGAGACACCAGAATTTGTAGATTTCTGGTCGGGCCTAGATAGCTCTTTGCCAAAGGTACGAAAGAGATACCCGTTGATGTTGTATTTCTCAAATGAACGGAACTTATAGTCAAAACCATTAGCGGCTTGTCTCAATTCGGCGTCCATAGACTGTGAATTAGCCTACAAGTTTAATACGAAACAATTGTTGCATTAGCCGCAAGTTAGACCAAGAAATGAAATGGTCCATTATTTATAATTACCATTTGTTTGAACCAAGAGATGAAACCGGGATAGTCGCCTCCTGTCTTTGCCAGAAGCTCATACTCTTCGACGGAATCATTTTCGATCACCGCTCCATCCGAGAATTTGGCGACGTATTGGTTGTATGAAATATCCGGAAATAAGAGCAGTTCAAAGGAATTAGAAGTTACGAGAAAATGTGCCGAGAACTTACTCGATGTACGGCCGCACTTCTGTTAGGTTGTTGAAGATATACAACGAAATGTTCCGCCATTCTTCGACATCCAACGTTATTAGTTTCAAAGCACCGGCTGGTGCGAGCCTCCCTTTGAATAGGCTGAGGTTGGACCAACCTTTTTTAGGGTCTGCACCATTGTGCCGAGGCTTCGGATTATGCAAATGATGATTTTTGGCTTCGTAGTGTGATGTCACAAAGTTTGCCGCCTCCTCAGTAAAGAAACCCTCAGCCATCGATGCTTCAATTCTAGGCTTATTTTTAGCTCGAAGCGTCTTCTGCATCCTCTCAGTTGCATAGCACCAACGATTTTGCACGGGCCCACCCAATCTTGCCTCGGTCGGTAGATGTAAAATTAAATGCTGCATTGGATTAAAGAAGACCGGCGGAAAGATCTTCTCTAACTTGCACAACAACTCCGGTGCAAACTGCTCCATGTAATCTACCATGCCAGGCGACAATTCTTTCGCACAAAGAACACGGAAGAAATAGCTCAGCTCCGCCAGTACTAGCCATTCATTCTCAGGAATAAAGCCACGTAACATCACCGACATTACCCGCTCTAGCCATATGTGGCAATCATGACTCTTGAGACCAAAGATTTTTATTTTTTCAAGACTCGCTCCCCTCTTTAGATTTGCTGCATACCCATCGGGGAAAATCAAGTGCATTTTCACCCACAAGATAATTTCCCTCATAGCTGGCCTTCCAAGATTGAACCAGGCCTTTGGCTTCGACCACTTCTGCTTTCCTTTGCCTTCTCGCATGTTTTGTAACGGTCTATGACATAGTGTCTCTTGATCGACTCTAGCCTTATTATTATCATTTGTCTTCCCATCTATGTCGAACAATGTACCAAAAATAGCTTGTCCGATATTCATCTCAGTGTGCATCATGTCGATATTGTGTGGAAGAAGGAGGTCTTTGAAGTAAGGCAGATCCTAGAAGCATGGCTTGTGAGTCCAGGCGAGTTTTGAATTATACCCCTTGAAATACCCTGGTCGCTCTGGATCAGGCTCGAGGGTGTTTAACTGATCCAGGATCTGTTGGCCTGTCAACGCAGGTGGTACACATTCATATTCTTCCCCGGATAATTGGGCCCTGCAATTATCAACTTGAGAAATACGTTCTTTCTTTGCATAATCTGCCCGGGGGGGATTGAGTGGAACGACAAATACAGGCCAACAAATGTATTGGGTTGCCGTCATGCCGAATGGATTAAAACCAACCGTGGCGATGCAGACTCGAGGATTCCTTGGATCTGTCGCTTTATCCTGATGCAATCCATCGAAATGTTTCCATGCTTCCCCATCCGATGTGTGTACTGCCATCTTATTCCCATCCGCATCTAGTTATGTTCTTTTGCCCAGTTTGTGCCATGTCATCTGTCTGACTGTCTCTTCGACTATGAAAATACGTTGAAGCCTTGGTACGATTGGCATATGCCGAAGAACACTAACTGCGATTTTGGTCTGCCTCTTCTCACCCATACCGTTGTCTACCACAAGATACCTGCAAGACTCGCAATTGGGACAATAGTCCAAGTGTGCATACTCCTTCCTAAATAAGACACATCCTTTCTCACATGCATCTATCTTCTCATAGGGCATCTTAAGTACACGAAGTATTTTGTCCAACTGGTACAGGTTTGCAGGCATGACATGGCCTTTGGGTAGGAAGCGCCCAACTAGTGTCATCATCGCATCGTAGCATTCTCTTCCCAAGTTGAACTGAGCCTTCAGGGCCATTGCTTGTGCAATTGCATCCAGCTAACAAAGCTCAGTGTGCTCATGGAGAGGACGTTTTGAAGACTCCAGCATTTCATAGAAGGCCTTTGCAGATTCCTCCATCTCATCTTCCGAATCCCGTGCATCATCAAAGTCTTGCACCATGTCTTCGATCCCAGTACCATGCTCGTCGGTGCGACGACGGACAACCTCAGCTCTTGTGCATTGTATAGACTCACCATGAAATGTCCACACCGTATAATTAGGCTTAAAACCCCTTCTCTGCAGGTGTTTAATCATTACAGTCTCTGTCGTCTTTTTATAGTTGTCGCATCCAGGACAGGGGCAATAGTTTCTTTCCTGGCCATTTGCAAATGCAGATTTCACAAATTCCTTGGTTTTTAGAAACCATTCTTTCGTCATCTCTTTCTGACTAGGGTGACCGTATACATCCACGCACGATCACTCATCTTGCCTAGCATATATATTCATCAGTTAATCAAGTTCGCCATTTTTATTACGTCCATGCAACCTACACTCTAATAGGTAAAGATAGGTCCTAATCCCACCCGAGTATGTGTAGATTGGATTCGTTTTCGCATGCTCTGCTCCGGATCCAATGCAAAATTTCGGCAGCACCTCCCCAATGTTCTCCTGATACACGTCTCCGCAATAAACAGAGAGGATGTGTATCCGGAGAACAACAGGGAGGCACTGACAAAATTATGCATCGGATCCAGAACAAAGCATATGGGAAAACGAACCCAATCTACACATACTCAGGCTATCCATAGATAACGTTGGACAATTTGAAAGAATCATGGTTATAAATATAAGCAAATGCATGCATATTTAAAATTGTAACCCTTTCGAACGGAAGACGCATACTGGTCAAGCATACTGATAAATTAATTTAATTACCTAAATCTAGCAAGTTTCATCCAAAAACCGACCCACAGTAAATGAAGGGGCGAGGAGGAGATGACATTTGTACTGACCCACGAATGCAGGGGCGGAGCTCGTACAACGCATGGGGAGGTCTTCGCACAGCAGACCTCACAGCGAAGAGACAACTGTCACATTTAAATCCACCCGACCAACACAAATATGCTAATTATGTTATTTTTTAGGAAAACAAGCTAATAATATAATATTCATGCGCTAACCAAGGTTTTTAGCTTATTATGTCATTTTGGAGGGTAATTAGCTAAACAAGCTAAAAAATAAGAAGGAGAGAAGAAGGAGAAGAAGGAGAAGAAGGAGGGCTCCTTCTCCTTCTTCTTCTCTTCTTCTTTTCATTTTTCCTCTTTCTTCTCCTCTTCTCCTCTTTTCTTCTTCTTCTTCTTCTTCTTCTTCTTCTCCTCCACCTCCTCCTCCTCCTCCTCTTCTCCTCTTCTTCCTCCTCCTCTTCTTCTTCTTCTTCCTCTTATTTCTATTTCTATTTTTCTTTATCCTCTTCTTCTACTTATTCTTATTTTTTCTCTTCTTCTCCTTCTTATTTTTCTTCTTCTTCTCTTCTTCTTATCTTCTTGTTTTCTTCTTCTCCTTTGTATTTTTTTCTTCTCCTCCTCCTCCTCCTCTTCTTCTTCTTCTCCTTCTTATTTTTTTCTTCTCCTCTTATTCTTCTTCTTTTTCTTCTTCTTCTTCTTCTTCTTCTACTCCTCCTCCTCCTCCTCCTCTTCTTATTCTTCTTCCTCCAAAAAACTAAATAACAACAAGTTAATTTCCCATGGGGGTGTGGGGGCTCACCGGCAGGGGCGGCTGTGGCGTCGTGGGTGGCGGGGCCGGAGGTGTTGTGGCGGCGGGGCGGCGCCGGCGGTGTTGGGGCTGCTGGGCGGCAACGGCGGGGGGTGTTTAGATGAGATTCAATATGCAACAGTCACAACATTGAGCGATACAAAACTATATCTAATTCATCAAGCATATATAGTCATGTATTCCGTATATAACCATAAGTCCTTCCAATAAGAACTTGCATACCATCTTCTGTCCTACCCTCCCGTGGCAGCGGGGTCCTAATGGAACCCAAGGGTAATTAAGGCGCTCCTTTTAGGAGATAAATAGACCAAATCATTAACACATAGTGAATACATGAACCACTCAAAGTACAATCATCCCCATAGAGTATCCCAATTGTTGTTACCTTGGGGTCTAGGGTTCTGAACAATAACGGGTGCATGCAAGTTGTAGGTGTGTCGGTGCCCTAAAGAAGGGGTCTTCAGCGCCCCTGCCTTGTGCACGGGCAGTAGTATCCCTAGACGGGCCTTGCCAGGGACATCGGGAGGCAGGGGCAAAGACCACAAGAACCTCTAAGACTGACACCAAGGCGACAACCCCGGCAAACCCCTTTCTGCCGCAGGAGGCTAGCAAAGAAGCCATCAAATCTAGAGCGGGGGCTGGTAGAGTCCCCAAGAAGATGACCCTGGCAAGGACACTTTCCAAAATGTCGTGCCAAGGTTACCTTGAAGGCCCCTGATACGTCTCCAACGTATCTATAATTGTTGATGGTTTCATGCTATTATCTTGTCAAACTTTGGATGTTTTGCATGCCTTTTATATATTTTTTGGAACTAACTTATTAACTCAGTGCCAAGTGCGAGTTCCTGTTTTTTCCATGTTTTGACCCCCTTTCAGAGGAGATTTTGAAACGGAGTCCAAACGGAAGAAAATCCCCGACATGATTTTTTATGGAACGGAAGAACATCGGGGAGCTTGGGAGCCAAGGCGGGGGAGCCCCAAGGGCCCCACAAGCCCCCACCCCGCGGCCAGGGGGAGGCCGCGCCATCCAGGCTTGTGGGTCCCCTGAGCGTCCCCTGACCTAGGGTTTGCGCCTATAAATTCCCTAAAAATCCCAAAAAATCAGGTTATCATCGCAATCACTTTTCCGCCGCCGCAAGCTTGTGTCTTCGAAAGATCCCATCTGGGGCACGTCCTGGTGCCCTACCGGGGGGAGACTCAGACATGGAGGGCTTCTTCATCAACACCATGACCTCTCCGATGATGCGTGAGTAGTTCACCATAGACCTACGGGTCCACAGCTAGTAACTAGATGGCTTCTTCTCTCTCTTGGATCTTCAATACAAAGTTCTCCATGATCTTCATGGAGATCTATCCGATGTAATCTTGTTTTGCGGTGTGTTTGTCGAGATCCGATGAATTGTGGATTTATGATCAGATTATCTATGAGTCTTATTTGAGTTTCTTCTGATCTCTCTTATGCATGATTTCGTATCCTTGTAATTCTCTTCGAGTTGTGGGTTTTATCTGGCTAACTAGATCTGTGATTCTTGCAATGGGAGAAGTGCTTGGTTTTGGGTTCATACCATGCGGTGACCTCACCCAGTGACAGAAGGAGTAGTGAGGCATGCATCATGTTGTTGCCATCAAGGGCAAAAAGATGGGGGTTTCATCATTGGTTTGAGATTATCCCTCTACATCATGTCATCTTGCTTAAGGCGTTACTCTGTTCGTCATGAACTCAATACACTAGATGCATGCTGGATAGCGGTCGATGTGTGGAGTAATAGTACTAGATGTAGAAAGTATCGGTCTACTTGTCTCGGACGTGATGCCTATATGTATGATCGTTGCCTTAGATATCGTCATGACTTTGCGCGGTTCTATCTATTGCTCGACAGTAATTTGTTCACCCACCGTGATATTTGCTATTATGAGAGAAGCCTCTAGTGAACACTATGGTCCCCAAGGTCTACTCCACACCATATTTTCAGCCTTACACTTTTTACTTCGTTGCACTTTCCGCCTTCAGATCTCTCTTTGCAAACAATCTTGAAGGGATTGACAACCCCTTTGAAGCGTTGGGTGCAAGCTTGTTTGTGTTTCCGCAGGTACTTTGGACTTGACGAGGCCCTCCTTCTGGATCGATACCTTGGTTCTCAAACTAAGGTAAATACTTACTGCTCCTATGCTGCATCACCCTTTCCTCTTCAAGGGAAAAACCGACGCAAACCAGAGAAGTAACAAGAAGAATTCCTAAGCGCCAAGGAAGGACTTTTGTTGCCGCAGCAGGCCCCAAGCCTCAAGACAAAAGACAAGAAGCAAGGCCCCGGCAAGCACCTTCGCCGGGAAGAAGGCAGTAAGATCTCGGCAAGCTCCTTGCCGGGGGAGCTACCAACGATCCAGCATGACTCACCCCTGGCACGGCCCCGAAGCACAGTTGGGCCAGCTCAACGGCCAGTTGCCCCCTAGCCATTGGATACATGTCGATCCATTCGACGCGTGTCGAGTGGAGGGCATAGTGCCGATGGGATGCCCGCTTGTCCCATCTCTGGGGCACCTAACGAAGCCATTAATGCGGCTGCCAAGACGCCAGAACCAATGTAACATAGTATGCAACTTGTGGGTGCACTATTCTACTGTGCATCTCATGAAAACCCAATGTTGCCCTTGTGGGAGACCCCTTCAGCCTATAAAAGGAGGCCCTGAGCATGCATTTGGGAAAGTTAGATAGTTAGACAATCGACGCTTAGCAGCTGATCACCTCTACACCATTAACACGAAGTTGGAGTATGATACGTCTCCAACGTATCTATAATTTTTGATGGTTTCATGCTGTTATCTTGTCAAACTTTGGATGTTTTATATGCCTTTTATATATTTTTTGGGACTAACCTATTAATTCAGCGCCAAGTGCCAGTTCCTGTTCTTTCCGTGTTTTTTGACCCTTTTTCAGGTGGAGTCCAAACGGAATAATTCTTTCGCGATGATTTTTTATGGAAAATATCAAAAATACTGGAAGAAAAAGATACCGGAGAGGGGTCTCGTGGAAGCCACAAGCCCTGTAGGCGCGGCCACCTCCCCAGGCCGCACCTACCAAGCTTGTGGGCTCCTCACGGGCCCACTTGACGCAACTCCACCGCCATCTGGTCCTATAAATCCAGAAACCTCCAGAAAGAAACCTAGATCAGGAGTTCCGCCGCCGCAAGCCTCTGTGGCCACCAAAAACCAATCTGGAGCCCATTTCAGCACCCTGCCGGAGGGGGAATCCATCGTCGGTGGCCATATTCATCATCCCGACGATCTCCATGACGAGGAGGGAGTAGTTCTCCGTCCGGGGTGAGGGTATGTACCAGTAGCTATGTGTTTGATCTCTCTCTCGTGTTCTTGAGATGTCTTGATCTTGATGTACCGCGGGCTTTGCTACTATAGTTGGATCTTATGATGTTCTTCCCCCTCTCCCTTCTTGTAATGAATTGTGTTTCCCCTTTGGAGTTATCTTATCAGATTGAGTCTTTGAGAACACTTGATGTATGTCTTGCACGTGTCTATCTGTTGTGATCAACTTGCGGGTTCGTGACATTGGGAACCTATGCATATGGGTTGGCACACGTGGATTCATGTGAGTACTTGATGTATGTTTTTGTGATCAACTTGCGGGTTCGTGACATTGGGAACCTATGCACAGGGGTTGGCACACGTTTTAACTCTCTGGTAGAAACTTTGGGGCACTCTTTGAAGTTCTATGTGTTGGTTGAATAGATGATTCCGAGATTGTGTGATGCCTATCGTATAATCATACCCATGGATACTTGAGGTGACAATGGAGTATCTAGATGACATTAGGGTCTTGGTTGATAAGTATCTTAGTGTGTTTTTCTAGTACGAACTCTATGAAAGATTGAACGGAAAGAATAGCTTCGTGCTATTTTACTACGGACTCTTGAATAGATCGATCAGAAAGAATAACTTTGTGGTGCTTTCGTACCCGACAATAATCTCTTCATTTGTTCTCCGCTATTAGTGACTTTGGAGTGACTCTTTGTTGCATGTTGAGGGCTAGTTATATGATCCAATTATGTTACCATTGTTGAGAGAACTTCACTAGTGAAAGTATGAACCTAGGCTGTGTTTCCACGCATTGCAATACCGTTCGTTATCACTTTTACCTTTTGTTACCTTGCTGTTTTTGTAATTTCAGATTACAAAAACTTATATCTACCATCCTTATTGCACTTGTATCACCATCTCTTTGCCGAATTTGTGCACCTATTCAACTTACCATTGTATTGGGTGTGTTGGGGACACAAGAGACTCTTTGTTATTTGGTTGCAGGGTTGCTTGAGAGAGACCATATTCATCCTACGCCTCCCGCGGATTGATAAACCTTAGGTCACCCACTTGAGGGAAAATTGCTATTGTCCTACAAACCTTTGTGCTTGGAAGCCCAACAAAGTCTACAAGGAGAAGGTTGCGTAGTAGACATCAAGCTCTTTTCTGGCGCCGTTGCCGGGGAGGTTAGCGCTTGAAGGTATATCTTTAGATCTTGCAATCGAATCTTTTTTGTTTCTTGTTCTTTCGCTAGAAAACTTCAAAAAAATGGAATTGAGGATGCCTCATATGCTCCATCTTTTTAATGTCTTTCGTGAGCATGATGGGAAGGAAAATTGTGCTCAAGTGCTGAAAGAAGAATTACATATAATGCTTGGCATAGAATATGTGAATGATGAGCATGATTGCAATGTTCTTAGCATGAATTCTTTGAATACCCATGATGCTAATGATATGCAAAGCACAAGCTTGGGGATGCTATATTTGATGAAGATGATCTTTTTAGTTCTTCCACTTTGAATGATCAAAATCATTTTGATGAAAGCATGCCCCCTATCTATGATGATTATTGTGAGGATACTTATGCTTTGAAGAAGAGGGATGATAAAACTTGTCATACTTTCTTAAACCCCTTTGCTAAACCTTGATTTTTCATTGTGGACACAATTTGTAGTGCTCAAGTCCTTTACGATACTCCCACTACTATTCTTGAGAATAGATTTCCTTATGTGGAGAGTAGTAAAATTCCTATGCTTGTAGATCATGAAAAGAAAGCCTTAGGTGCTGGTTATATTGTTGAATTCATTCAAGATGCTACTGAAAATTACTATGAGAGAGGATCGTATGCTTCTACTTATTGCAATAGTATCAAGCTTCCTCTCCATGTGTTGAAGTTTTTGAAGCTTTGCTTGTTTTACCTTCCTATGCTAGTTAATTCTTGCTCCAAAAAGTTGTTTGATCACAAAATCCCTATGCATAGGAAGTGGGTTATACTTAAATGTGCTAGCCATATGCTCCATGATGCTCTCGTTGTGTTTGAATCCTTACCTTTTATGTGAGCATCATCGAAATCATGCCTAGCTAACGGCGTTAAACTATAGCACTTGTTGGGAGGCAACCCAATGAATAATTTTTTCTTTGCTTTTTGCTTCCTGTTTTGTTTTCTCCACACCATCATAATTCTGTTATGATTGTGTCTTTTGTGTTTCTTTTTGTGTTTGTGCCAAGCAAAACCGTTATGATTAATCTTGGTGATGATTGTTTGATCATGCTGGAAAAAGACAGAAACTTTCTGCTCACCAAAATAATTTTGATTTTTATTCTGTAAGAGGTTTTGAGTTGATTCTTTTTGCTACTGATTTCTATGCAATTTCTCCAGACTTTCGTAATTTTTCAGATTTTGTGAAGTACCAGAAGTATACGGAGTATACAGATTGCTACAGAATGGTCTGCTGTTAACAGATTCTGTTTTTGTTGAGTTGGTTGCTTATTTTGATGAAACTATGGATAGTATCGGAGGGTACTAGCCATGGAAAAGTGAAAATACAGCAACCCAACACCAACATAAGTAGAATTTAAGTTGCTACAGTACCTAAGGAAGTGGTGATTTGCTTTCTTATACTAATGATATCACGAGTTTTTGTTTATGTTTTGTGTTGTGAAGTTTTCAAGTTCTGAGTGAAGTTCTTATGGACAAAGAGATAAAGAGTGGCAAGAGATCAAGATTGGGGATGCCCAAGGCACCCCAAGTTGATTCAAGGATGCCGCAAAAGCCTAAGCTTGGGGATGCCCCGGGAAGGCATCCCCTCTTTCATCTTCAATCCATCGGTAATGTTACTTGGAGCTATATTTTTATTCACCACATGATATGTGTTTTGCTTGGAGCGTCTTGTATCGTAGGAGTCTTTTATTTTTGTTGTGTCACAATCTTCCTTGCTGCACAATCTTGAATAGATCGATCAAAAAGAATAACTTTGTGGTGGTTTCGTACCCGACAATAATCTCTTCGTTTGTTCCCCGCTATTAGTGACTTTGGAGTGACTCTTTGTTGCATGTTGAGGGCTAGTTATATGATCCAATTATGTTCTCATTGTTGAGAGAACTTCACTAGTGAAAGTATGAACCCTAGGCCTTGTTTCCACGCATTACAATACCGTTCGTGCTCACTTTTACCTTTTGTTACCTTGCTGTTTTTGTAATTTCAGATTACAAAAACCTATATCTACTATGCTTATTGCACTTGTATCACCATCTCTTCGCCGAACTAGTGCACCTATACAACTTACCATTGTATTGGGTGTGTTGGGGACATAAGAGACTCTTTGTTATTTAGTTGCAGGGTTGCTTGAGAGAGACCATCTTCATCCTACGCCTCCCGCGGATTGATAAACCTTAGGTCACCCACTTGAAGGAAAATTGCTACTGTCCTACAAACCTCTGCGCTTGGAGGCCCAACAACGTCTACAAGGAGAAGGTTGCGTAGTAGACATCAGAGTACAGTTTTACACCTCCGAGCAGCCCGAACCTGGGTAAAAACGATCGTGCCCTGATCCTTAGGTCTGCTCTTGGCGCATCCGCCTCCCCTGCCGAACCGCAAGGAGCCTGTAGGTTCCATAGGAGTTCGTGTTCCATGACATCTTTGGCGCGTCAGGTAGGGGGGAGAAGGTGCGATGATCCGATTCGAGGGTCAGGGCATCGACTTCGCCACCATATCCACCGCGGCGCCTTGTGAGGAGAGGAGGCTATGGTGGCTCGATGATTCGCGGCCATGTCCGCAGCCGCCCGAACCAATGATGGCTCAGGCGAAGACCAGGGGAGTAGGGCCCCTGGGCCTCCACACACTCCAGTGGGAACATGTCACGCCCAAGATGTGATCCTATCCTCAATTCGGCACGAGGGCCTCGTCAGGGATAGAAGCGCATCTCGTCGTTTCGCAAGAATGGATATCGTTACAAGTACATGTACTGAAAAGAAGAGATATATATATAATTGGCTTACACTCGCCACAAGATACATCAGAGTCACATCAGTACATTACATAAATAACACGAAGAAGGGCAGGGTCCGTCTACGGACGAAAACAAACGAGAAAAGAAGAACGACGTCCATCCTTGCTATCCCACGCTGCCGGCCTGGAACCCATCCTAGATCGATGATGAAGAAGAAGAAGAAGAAGAAGCAACTCCAAATGAACAATCAACGCGCTCGCGTCAAGTAACCTTTACCTGTACCTGCAACTGGTGTTGTAGTAATCTGTGAGCCATATGGGACTCAGCAATCTCATTTCCAAAGGTATCAAGACTAACAAAGCTTAATGGGTGCGGTAAGGTTAAGTGGTGAGGTTGCAGCAGCGGCTAAGCATATATTTGGTGGCTAAACTTACGAGTACAAGAAATAAGAGGGGGAAGATCTACGCATAGCGGACGTGACTACTGATGATCAAATGAATGACCCTGAACACCTACCTACGTCAGACATAACCCCACCGTGTCCTCGATCGAGAAAGAACTCACGAAAGAGACAGTCACGGTTACGCACACAGTTGGCATGTTTTAATTAAGTTACTTCAAGTTATCTAGAACCAGTGTTAAACAAAGTTTCCACGTTGCCACATAACCGCGGGCACAGCTTTCCGAAAGATTAAACCCTACAGCAGTGCTCCAACTAGTCCATCACAAATTACCACAAGCCGCATAGAAATCCTCGATCACGAAGCTCGCGATCTCGTCGGACTCCTTAAAGGAAAACCTCAACTCTGAGATTACCCAAAGCATCACCGGAATCTCGATGCACAAGATATCTCGTCAAAGGTAAAACTAATCCAGCAAGGCCATCCGACGTGTCGACGATTCCGATAGGAGCCGCGTATCTCGTTCTCAGGACACGACGTATAAGCACAGTGTACGGTGGCCTGATAGAAATCTCCCAGGTTGCCCTGGGTTGGCCCCGCAAACGGCTCTAGTTTTGGACCAGCACCATCAGCACTGCCCCCCTGTATTATGTAGAATTACTCCTCGGGTAGCGCTAACTCCCTATGCATTTTAGTATTAACAGAATTATTATGTTCGGCAAATGTAGAACCAATGTTGGGCCTTGCCAGACCAGCTTTAATCTAAAACGAATTATTAAGGGGGTCCCATAACAACCCCGATCGTGTTAGGAGCGCTCAATTATGGAACCTAACACTGGTAGCCGAAACTAAGGGGGCAAAGGTGGAACAAAACACCAGGCTAGAAAGGCCGAGCCTTCCACCTTTTACCAAGTATATAGGTGCATTAAAATTATATATAGCATTTAATATGGTGATATAACAAGGAACCCATGTTATCACATGGAAGCAACTGCACCTGCAACTAGCAACGCTAACACAGGGTTAAGCAAGCGGTAACATGGCCAATTAGTGGTTTGCTAGGTTGAACAGGTTGAAGGTTTTCATGGCAATGTTGGGAGGCTGATATTTAACATGTGGTAGGCAACGATACATAATCGATAGCATCGAAATAACTAGCATGGCAATGATAGTAATGGTATCTGGGGAAATGGTCATCTTGCCTGAGATCCCGCTTGGAAGAAGAATGCCTCCGTGAAGCAGACGAACCGATGTAGTCGAACGGGTCCTCACAATCCGACACGCTTGCGGAACTCTATCGAGACGAAGCAAAATGGAAACAAGTATCAACACACGATATTCACCACACGATGCACAACACAAATGATGCATGAGCAGCTGAATGTATGCAAGACATGGCATGACAACTCACACAAACAGACACAACACATTAAGTGAAGTTCAATATGCAACGAGTTGCATATTGACGAAACTCCACGTTAATTATTTAGTTCTATCCCGATTAGATACACGGCAATATTAAATGTGCTTAATTATGGCAAGAGGTGAAGCATAATTAAACTACCTATCTAGGCGTTTTAAATGAGGTCGGAAATGACATATAGCATCTCCGAAACGACCTCACATGTTAATTTACAATTCTGTCCAGATCTGATCTAACAAGTTTAAATAGTTGGTAAACAGCAGAACAAATAGGTTCACGTTATTCTACGCGTCGTTACAAGCAATTTACACATAGAGAACATCTCCAATGGAGCTACGGATCAAAAGATACGGACACCGCAAGATATGATGGCATGAATACAATATGTGTGCAACGACGGTCACAAGCACTTCAAAACATACAACCAGCAAGATAAAATGAAACTACACGAGATTCTAAGCAAGTTCCATATAGGACACGATCAAAACAGAACTACGGTTCAACAACTACGAGCTAAACAAGAAATCACTACAACCTGCCAAAATCAGCCAAATAGCATTTTCTACACCCCACAACTACGAGCTACTCAACTCCAATATACTCAACCAAGACATGACACGAAAGAGGGAAAGAATCACTACAACATACAACCAACAACAACTAGCATGGGAGCATGGATCACTAGGAAAAGAAGTCACAAAATGGCTTCTCACACACAGTTTCAGACTTCGTGAAAATAACACTTCATGAAAGTGCAGTTTTTGATCTGAAGGCATATTGACAGCAACAAAACCATAAGCTACAGGACTCCAAATGGCATGAAAAATCACAGCATGCTAGATAATCCCAAAGTCTACAATTAACTCCATTGCACCAACCTCAAAAGAGCTACAGATTACAAGATAGAAGCAAGACAAGACAACAACAAAATAAAACAGATTCAGACTTAGAAATATTTCAGCAACTCTAAAACAACACTATTTCCTAGCAGGTAAAGATCAAGCAACCACACCTAAACATGGACTTCTATTTCAACAGAAATTACCTGGGGCTAGACTAAACATCCAAGAGCTACTCTCTAGTTGACAACTCCTACAAGCACGCACGGATTAAATCCCACAAAAAACAAAAGGCATCACGGTAAAATATCACGCGAACTAATTTCCTCAAAAGCTAAAACTAAATACACAGTTAAATCCTATGAATTTTTCTACCCCGAAAACATATAAACATGTGGGGTTGCAACACAATAATATTGCCACACGTAAATGCAAGATAATATCCTAAACACGGAAAAATATACTAGCGACTAAACCCTACACGCAAAAATACCAACGACTACTCTAAAATACATGGCAATAGGGTTCCTAAAACATGAACATTTCTACTAAGGCATTCGAGCAATCCGGACACGCACGAGAAAATAAATACGGGACGAATCCTATTGGAACAACACGTAAAACTGTGCATTCGGCACAATTATGCAAGTTATAAATTCGTAATCTACGTGAGATTCTACACAAAATACATATGCTACACGTCGCGAACCGATATACGGTTTAAATCGTACGAACGTTTGAATATCTATATAATTCCTGAATATATATATATATATATTCTTTGAAAATCCTAAAGCTAAACGGGCCTAATATTGCGGCGCAGGTAAGCTATACGCCGCTCCGGTGCAACATAAGAGGTCGGGGCTTACCTCGGCTCTGGGCCGGCTCGGTGGAGGGGATCTGGGCCTCGGCCTGGTTGGTCGGTCCACGGGGGCGAGGAAGCAGGCAGTTGGTGCTGCTGGCGCTGGGGCAACGTCCACCTGGGCCGCGGGGAGTGAGGTGGGCCTCGGGGCAACGCGGGAGGCAGCCCAGCTCGGGTCGTGGGGAGGACGTCGAACGGCAGCCTCGTCTACCTCTCGTGCTCCTCCCGAGCAGGAGGCATGGCGGCGGCGGTTGCCGATGGGAGGGGACCGGCGGCAGGGCTGGCGAGAGGATCCGGCGGAATCCGGAGCGGTCGGAGCTCTGGCGGCGACCGGCTTGCCTGCACGCATGGGTGCCGCGGGGGTTAGAGAGAGAGAGAGAGGGAGAGGAGAGGTTGAGGAGAGGAGGCATGCGCGGGGCGAGGCTCGGCCTGGAAGTCCGGCGAGGCACCGGAAGGCGGGCGACGACCGGCGAGGGGTCGGACATTCTGGTGGCGGCCGGTGGTAGGGAGAGGGGAGGGGAGGCTCCGGCGAGGCTCCTGCGGGGCTGTGCTCCTCGGGCAGACGGCGACGCTCGCCAGATGGGCCCGAGAGGGCCCGAACCGGGCTGGGGCGGGCCGGCGGCTGCGCAGAGGAGGGAGGAAGGAGAGAGAGAGTGGGATTAGGGTTTCGGGGGTAGATGCGCTGATCCCGAGGCACAGGGGGTTGGCTGTCCAAAAAATACACTCGGGTCTATTTATAGACAAAAGGGGGGGCTAGGTTTACCGGAATTTCGTTCCGGATCCAACCGCGCGGTCGGAATCGGGAAATTCTGAAAGCGGGGATGGGTGAGAGGCTGTGTAGAGTAGTTATCCAGACACAAGAGGGAAAATGGGCGGCGCAGCAACACGATTTGAAGACACCGATAACCTCCGACGATAGACAGAATATGGTGCCGCTACGGTCGACCGTTCGGGTACCAGACGGAGTCTGATTGCGACGAAATTCGACAGGCGGCCTACCTATATTAAAATAAGACCGCACGTCAAATTTCAACCCTAACAGAGAAATTTTTACCACATTGTTGAAAACAATATTTTGACGATGCCGCGGGCGCGTCCGTGTGTGGTCGGGCTCACAACGGACAACGACGAGAACCGGCAACTAACAACGGATGCAAGTTTGAAAACTAGCGGCAACGGGGTGCCGATGCAATGCTCATGATGCGCATGATGCGATGATGATGCGACAAATAAAATAAATCACACGACGAAAACGGAATAGAAGGGGAATCTTTTGGAACGTCGGCATCGGGCTGTCACAGAACACCTCCTCTAGGGCATGGCGTTGCTATCGAGCGCTTGTGCTGAGGGCTCTGGTAGGATTCCCGGCACCTTCTCCACCGAGCGCACCCCTCCGAGGCAATGCGCCCTTGTCGAGGACGTGCCAGGGGACTCCAGCAAGACCCCAATCACTCGTTCCAGTGAGCTCGCCCCTGGGAGCATGGGCCGCTGTCGAGGGCATAATGGAGAGCACCCCCGGCGAGACGGTACATCCTTGCCGGGGCATGTCGCTCCGACAGAGGCCCGACGCCGCCCTGACCACATGCACGCCAGCAACATTCTTCTCGGGGACCCATGAAGCTCGGATGCCGGGGGCTCCTGGCAACCTTCCCTTTGCGCAAGTATTGCCAGCAGAACATACGATCCTTCGCACAGTGAAAAGTTAAGCATTTCGTAGTTTCTTACCGATCTTTATATATTTTGGTATGCATAGTTATGCGTTATGCTTACCTCCCGCAAGGATCGACGAACCAGTTTCCGAGACTTGCCATGAGAGGAACTTGGCGTATCCGGGCACGCCCTTGTTTTGTTTAGAGCCCTGCTCCGCAACATAAGCGACGACGTCCGTAACACTGAGGAAACCTTGCCGGCAGCGGCACCTCTAGCGGGTCACTAAGGACCCGCTCCTCAAAAGCACCAGCGGCAGGGCTAGCCCCGCTGGCAAGGGTCCCGATAAAGCATTTGCTTTCCCTGGGAGTTTTCGACCTTCTCGGTACTAGGAACCTGCACGCGCAAGGGGGCCTTTTTGCGATACCTTGTCGGAGGCTACGCCCCCGACAAGCTGCACAGGACCCGCTCCTTCGAGCGCTTGCGGCGGGGCTGTACGCACCGGCAAGGTCCGTCGCGCCAAGGTAGTTTTCTCGCAGCATCACCCTCGACAAATTACAGAGGACCCGTCCTCGACAAATGTAGTTCGTTCGCGCCGGCAAGTGCCTAGATTAGCGTACGAACTTCATTTTACCGTACAAGGAGAAACGAACAGGGAAAATAGCATATATTTTCATTTATGATAATATGATATATTACATAGATAGTCACCACTGCTCTAACTTCAGATACTATTGTCTTTGATGAGGGATGGTGGCTATAAGAAGACAAAGAGCATGGAGACCCTCAGCAGGCCCAGTCGGGTCTCTCTGCACCCGCTGCAGAGGATAGGACAACCGGAAGGGATGCAGAAGACGGGGGGCCAAGAGCGTGCCTCCTCCTCAAAGATGAGGCAACGTCGGAGCTCCCAGCAAACCAACCCTGCCGGGAAGGGGTAGAGGCGTGAGCTGATCGGGATGGTGCGGCCAATGGTCAGTCAGAGCTCGGGGCATCGTACTCCGGCTTGACGCCCCAAGATCCTGACCCGTCGCCACTGTCGTCACCATCACTGTCCTCCTCGTCATTGTCGCTCGAGGTGGAGCATTCGGCACCGCTCGAACTCTCTTTGCAACAGCTAAGACGCGCACCTGAGCGCCCATAAAATTTGACGGAGAGCATGTCGGACTCCACCATTTTGAATGGGAGGACATGCCCGTCCTCGAGACCGTGGGCGTGGGCGAAGGCCATCCAGCCTCGCCCAAGGAGCATGGTGTGGCGCTTCGGGTACTCCACGTCTGCCCGCATGGCATCGTGTGAGCATCCATGCGCCCGCAGCCACAATACGGGAGGCTTGTCAACCACCATTGCCCTGGCAAAGGGGCAAGGGAGATGCAGATGGCCTCGGGGAGGACCGTGCAGCTCTACGAAGAATTCCAATGATGTCCCGTCTGCATGGCCCTCCCCTAACAAAGAAGTTAGCACCGGCGACGGAGGTGCTGGAGCAGCGCCCCCTCTCCCCCGTCCACGACCACCGCGGCCCCTCGCCCCTCTTCCACCTCGGGCGCTCGGGCCTGTTGGAGAACGTCGCATGGGAAACAAAAAATTTCCTACGCGCACGAAGACCTATCATGGTGATGTCCATCTACGAGAGGGGATGTGTGATCTACGTACCCTTGTAGACCGTACAGCAGAAGCGTTAGTGAACGCGGTTGATGTAGTGGAACGTCCTCACGTCCCTCGATCCGCCCCGCGAACCGTCCCGCGATCAGTCCCACGATCTAGTGCCGAATGGATGGCACCTCCGCGTTCAGCACACGTACAGCTCGACGATGATCTCGGCCTTCTTGAACCAGCAAGAGAGACGGAGAGGTAGAAGAGTTCTCCGGCAGCGTGACAGCGCTCCGGAGGTTGGTGATGATCTCGTCTCGGCAGGGCTCCGCTCGAGCTCCGCAGAAACGCGATCTAGAGGTAAAACCGTCTAGATATGTGGTCGGGCTGCCGTGGCAAAGTTGTCTCAAATCAGCCCTAAAACCTCCGTATATATAGGGGGAAGAGGGGGAGCCTTGCCTTGGGGTCCAAGGACCCCAAAGGGGTTCGGACGAGCAAAGGGGGGGAGTCCTCCCCTTCCAAACCGAATCCAACTAGGTTTGGAAGGAGGAGTCCTTCCCCCTTTTCCCACCTCCTCTTTTTTTTCTTTTTCTCTTTGATTTTCTTCCTATGGCGCATAGGGCATTCTTGGGCTGTCCCACCAGCCCACTAAGCGCTGGTGCGCCACCCCCAAGGCCTATGGGCTTCCCCGGGGTGGGTTGCCCCCCCCCCCCCGGTGAACACACGGAACCCATTCGTCATTCCCGGTACATTCCCGGTAACTCCGAAAACCTTCCGGTAATCAAATGAGGTCATCCTATATATCAATCTTCGTTTCCGGACCATTCCGGAAACCCTCGTGATGTCCGTGATCTCATCCGGGACTCCGAACAACATTCGGTAACCAACCATATAACTCAAATACGCATAAAACAACGTCGAACCTTAAGTGTGCAGACCCTGCGGGTTCGAGAACTATGTAGACATGACCCGAGTGACTCCTCGGTCAATATCCAATAGCGGGACATGGATGCCCATATTGGATCCTACATATTCTACGAAGATCTTATCGTTTGAACCTCAATGCCAAGGATTCATATAATCCCGTATGTCATTCCCTTTGTCCTTCGGTATGTTACTTGCCCGAGATTCGATCGTCAGTATCCGCATACCTATTTCAATCTCGTTTACCGGCAAGTCTCTTTACTCGTTCCGTAATACAAGATCCCGCAACTTACATTAAGTCACATTTCTTGCAAGGCTTGTGTGTGATGTTGTATTACCGAGTGGGCCCCGAGATACCTCTCCGTCACACGGAGTGACAAATCCCAGTCTCGATCCATACTAACTCAACTAACACCTTCGGAGATACCTGTAGAGCATCTTTATAGTCACCCAGTTACGTTGCGACGTTTGATACACACAAATCATTCCTCCGGTGTCAGTGAGTTATATGATCTCATGGTCATAGGAACAAATACTTGACACGCAGAAAACAGTAGCAACAAAATGACACGATCAATATGCTACGTCTATTAGTTTGGGTCTAGTCCATCACATGATTCTCCTAATGATGTGATCCCGTTATCAAGTAACAACACTTGCCTATGGCCAGGAAACCTTGGCCATCTTTGATCAACGAGCTAGTCAACTAGAGGCTTACTAGGGACAGTGTTTTGTCTATGTATCCACACAAGTATTGTGTTTCCAATCAATACAATTATAGCATGGATAATAAACGATTATCATGAACGAAGAAATATAATAATAACTAATTTATTATTGCCTCTAGGGCATATTTCCAACAGTCTCCCACTTGCACTAGAGTCAATAATCTAGTTCACATCACCATGTGACTCCAACGAATCCAACACCCATATAGTTATGGGGTCTGATCACGTCTTGCTCATGAGAGAGGTTTTAGTCAACGGTTCTGAAACTTTCAGATCCGTGTGTTCTTTACAAATCTTTATGTCATCTTATAGATGCTGCTCCTATGTGCTATTCGGAAATACTCCAAATATCTACTCTACTATACGAATCCGTTTCACCACTCATAGTTATTCGGATTAGTGTCAAAGCTTGCATCGACGTAACCCTTTACGACAAACTCTTTAACCACCTCCATAATCAAGAAAAAATCCTTAGTCTATTTAGTTACTAAGGATAACTTTGACCGCTGATCAGTGATTCAATCCGGGATCACTCTGTGTACCTCTTAACGGACTTGCTGCAAGGCACACATCAGGTGCGGTACTCAGCATGGCATACTTTAGAGTCTACGGCTAAGGCATAGAAGACGACCTTCGTCTATTCCCTTTATTCTGCCGTGGTCGGGTTTTGAGTCTTACTCAAATTCACACCTCACAACGCAACCAACAACTCCTTCTTTGCTGATCTATTTTGAACTCCTTCAAAAACTTGTCAAGGCATGCATTTTGTTGAAACTTCTATTAAGCGCTTTTGATATATCTCCATAGATCTTTGATGCTCAACATTCAAGTAGCTCAATCCAGGTATTACTTTGAAAAACCCTTTGAAACAACCTTGTATGCTTTACAAGAATTCTACATTACTTCTGATCCACAATATGTCAACCACATATACTTATCAGAAATTCTATAGTGCTCCCACTCACTTCTTTGGAAATACAAGTTTCTCATAAACCTTGTACAAACCCAAAATCTTTGATCATCTCATCAAAGTGTATATTCCAACTCCGAGATGCTTGCACCAGTCCATTGAAGGATCGCTGGAGCTTGCATACTTGTTAGTATCTTTAGGATCGACAAAACTTTCTGGTTGTATCACATACAATGTTTGCTCAAGGAAACCGTCGAGGAAACAATGTTTTGACATCCTGTGTGCAATATTTCAAAAATAATGCAACAACTACTAATATAATTCTAACAGACTTTTAGCATCGCTACGAGTGAGAAAGTCTCACCATAGTCAACTGTTTGATCATGTCGGAAACATCTTTGCGACAAGTCGAGCTTTTCTTAATAGTGACTTATCACCATCGTCGTCTGTCTTCCTTTTCAAGATCCATCTTTACTCAATAGTCCTATGACCATCAAGTAGTTCTTCCAAAGTCTACACTTTGTTTTCATACATGGATCCTCTCTCGGATTTCATGGCTTCCAGCCATTTGTCGAAATTTGGGCCCACCATTGCTTTCTCCATAACTCGTAGGTTCACTGTTGCTCAACAACATGACCTCCAAGACAGGGTTACCGTACCACTCTGTAGTAGTACGCGACCTTGTCAACCTACGAGGCTTGTAGTAACTTGATCCGATGCTCGATGATCACCATCATCAGCTTTCACTTCAATTGGTGTAGGAGCCACAGGAACAACTTCCTGCGCCCTGCTACACACTGGTCGAAGTGATGGTTCAATAATCTCATCAAGTTCTACCACCCTCCCACTCAATTCTTTCGAGAGAAACCTTTCCTCGAGAAAGGATCCGTTTCTAGAAACAAACACTTTGCTTTCGGATCTGAGATAGGAGATGTACCCAACTGTTTTGGATATCCTATGAAGATGCATTTATCCGCTTTGGGTTCGAGCTTATTAGACTGAAACTTTTTCACATAAGTGTCGAATCCCCAAACTTTCAAGAAACGACAGTTTAGATTTCTCTAAACCCCAGTCTATACTGTGTCATCTCAACGGAAATACGTGGTGCCCTATTTAAAGTGAATGTGGTTGTCTCTAATGCTTAACCCATAAACGATAGTGGTAATTCGATAAGAGACATCATAGCATGCACCATACCAAATAGTGTGTGGCTATGACGTTCAGACACATCATCACACTATGATGTTCTAGGTGGCATGAACTGCGAAACAATTTCCACATTGTCTTAACTGCGTACCAAAACTCGTAACTCAGATATTCATTTCTATGATCATATCGTAGACAGTTTAACCTCTTGTTACGACGAACTTCACTCCGAAACAGAATTGAACTTTTCAATATTTCAGACTTGTGATTCATTAAGCAAATACTCTAGTATCTACTCAAATCGTCATTGAAGTAAGAACATAATGATATCCACTGCGTGCCTCAGCACCCATTGGACTGCATACATCAAAATGTATCACTTCCAACAAGTTACTATCTTATTTCATCTCAATGAAAACAAGGCCTTGCTCATGTGGTATGATTTGCATATCACTAGTGATTCAAAATCAAGTGAGTATAAAGATCCATCAGCATGGAGCCTCTTCATGCAATTTATACTAACATGACTCAAGCGGCAGTGCCACAAGTAAGTGGTACTATCATCATTAACTCGTATCTTTTGGCACCAATATTATGAACATGTGTAACATTACGATCGAGATTCAATAAACCATTGAAGGTGATTATTCAAGAAAATAGAGTAACCATTATTCTCTTTAAATGAATAATCGTATTGCAATAAACACGATCCAATCATGTTCATGCTTAACACAAGCACCAAATAACAATTATTTAGGTTTAACACCAATCCCGATGGTAGAGGGAGCGTGGGACGTTTGATCATATCAACCTTGGAAACACTTCCAACATGTATCGTCACCTCGCCTTTAGCTAGTCTCCATTTATGTCGTAGCTTTCATTTCGTGTTACTAATCACTTAGCAACCGAACCAGTATCCAATACCCTCATGCTACTAGGAGTACTAGTAAAGTACACATCAACATCATGTATATCAAATATACTTCTTTCGAATTTTGCCAGCCTTCTTATCTACCAAGTATCTAGAGTTGCTCCGCCTCAGTGACTGTTCCCCTCATTACAGAAGCACTTAGTCTCGGGTTTGGGTTTAATCTTGGGTCTCTTCATTAGTGCAGCAACTGTTTTGCCGTTTCACGAAGTATCCCTTCTAGCCCTTGCCTTTCTTGAAACTTAGTGGTTTTACAAACCATCAACTATTGATGCTCCTTCTTGATTTCTACTTTCGCAGTGTCAAACATCGCGAATCGCTCAAGGATCATTGTACCTATCCTTGATATGTTATAGTTCATCACGAAGCTCTCACGGCTTGGTGGCAGTGCCTTTGGAGAACCATCACTATCTCATCTCGAAGATTAACTCCCACTTGATTCAAGTGACTGTCGTACTCAGACAATCTGAGCACACGCTCAACGATTGATCTTTTCTCCTTTACTTTGTGGACAAAGAATCTTGTCGGAGGCCTCATACCTCTCAACAAGGGCACGAGCATGAAATCACAATTTCATCTCTTTAGAACATCACTTATGTTCCGTGACGTTTCAAAACGTCTTCGGTGCCTTGCTTCTAAGCCATTAAGTATTTTGCACTGAACTATCGTGTAGTCGTCAGAAACGTGTATGTCGGATGTTCACAACATCCACAGACGATGCTTGAGGTGCAGCACACCAAGTGGTGCATTAAGGACATAAGCCTTCTGCGCAGCAACGAGGACAATCCTCGGTTTTACAAACTTAGTCTGCAAAGTTAACTACTATCAACTTTCAACTAAATTTTCTCTAGGAACATATAAAAACAGTAGAGCTATAGCGCAAGCTACATCGTAATTCGCAAAGACCATTAGACTATGTTCATGAAAATTAGTTAAATTAATCATATTACTTAAGAACCCCCACTCAAAAAGTACATCTCTCTAGTCATTTGAGTGGTACATGATCCAAATCCACTATCTCAAGTCCGATCATCACGTGAGTCGAGAATAGTTTCAGTGGTAAGCATCTCTATGCTAATCATATCAACTATACGATTCATGCTCGACCTTTCGGTCTCATGTGTTCCGAGGCCATGTCTGCACATGCTAGGCTCGTCAAGCTTAACCTGAGTGTTCCGCGTGTGCAACTGGTTTGCACCCGTTGTATGTGAACGTTGAGTCTATCACACCCGATCATCACGTGGTGTCTCGAAATGAAGAACTGTCGCAACGGTGCACAGTCAGGGAGAACACAATTTCGTCTTGAAATTTTAGTGAGAGATCACCTCATAATGCTACCGTCGTTCTAGGCAAGATAAGGTGCATAAAGGATTAACATCACATGCAATTCATAAGTGACATGATATGGCCATCATCATGCGCTTCTTGATCTCCATCACCAAAGCACCGGCACGATATTCTTGTCACCGGCGTCACACCATGATCTCCATCACCATGATCTCCATCAACGTGTCGCCATCGGTGTTGTCGTGCTACTCATGCTATTACTACTAAAGCTACGTCCTAGCAATATAGTAAACGCATCTGCAAGCACAAACGTTAGTTTAAAGACAACCCTATGGCTCCTGCCGGTTGCCGTACCATCGACGTGCAAGCCGATATTAACTATTACAACATGATCATCTCATACATCCAATATATCACATCACATCATTGGCCCTATCACATCACAAGCATACCCTGCAAAAACAAGTTAGACGTCCTCTAATTTTGTTGTTGCATGTCTTACGTGGTGACCATGGGTATCTAGTAGGATCGCATCTTACTTATGCAAACACCACAACGGAGATATATGAATTGCTATTTAACCTCATCCAAGGACCTCCTCGGTCAAATCCGATTCAACTAAAGTTGGAGAAACTGACACTTGCGAGTCATCTTTGAGCAACGGGGTTACTCATAGCGATGAAACCAGTCTCTCGTAAGCGTACGAGTAATGTCGGTCCAAGCCGCTTCAATCCAACAATACCGCGGAATCAAGAAAAGACTAAGGAGGGCAGCAAAATGCACATCACCGCCCACAAAAAATTTTGTGTTCTACTCGAGATTACATCTACGCATGAACCTAGCTCATGATGCCACTTTGGAGAACGTCGCATGGGAAACAAAAAATTTCCTACGCGCACGAAGACCTATCATGGTGATGTCCATCTACGAGAGGGGATGTGTGATCTACGTACCCTTGTAGACCGTACAGCAGAAGCGTTAGTGAACGCGGTTGATGTAGTGGAACGTCCTCACGTCCCTCGATCCGCCCCGCGAACCGTCCCGCGATCAGTCCCACGATCTAGTGCCGAATGGACGGCACCTCCGCGTTCAGCACACGTACAGCTCGACGATGATCTCAGCCTTCTTGATCCAGCAAGAGAGACGGAGAGGTAGAAGAGTTCTCCGGCAGCGTGACGGCGCTCCGGAGGTTGGTGATGATCTCGTCTCGGCAGGGCTCCGCCCGAGCTCCGCAGAAACACGATCTAGAGGTAAAACCGTGGAGATATGTGGTCGGGCTGCCGTGGCAAAGTTGTCTCAAATCAGCCCTAAAACCTCCGTATACATAGGGGGAAGAGGGGGAGCCTTGCCTTGGGGTCCAAGGACCCCAAAGGGGTTCGGCCGAGCCAAGGGGGGAGTCCTCCCCTTCCAAACCGAATCCAACTAGGTTTGGAAGGAGGAGTCCTTCCCCCTTTTCCCACCTCCTTTTTTTTCTCTTTGATTTTCTTCCTATGGCGCATAGGGCCTTCTTGGGCTGTCCCACCAGCCCACTAAGGGCTGGTGCGCCACCCCCAAGGCCTATGGGCTTCCCCGGGGTGGGTTGCCCCCCCCCCCTATATCAATCTTCGTTTTCGGACCATTCTGGAAACCCTCGTGACGTCCGTGATCTCATCCGGGACTCCGAACAACATTCAGTAACCAACCATATAACTCAAATACGCATAAAACAACGTCGAACCTTAAGTGTGCAGACCCTGCGGGTTCGAGAACTATGTAGACATGACCCGAGTGACTCCTCGGTCAATATCCAATAGCGGGACCTGGATGCCCATATTGGATCCTACATATTCTACGAAGATCTTATCGTTTGAACCTCAGTGCCAAGGATTCATATAATCTCGTATGTCATTCCCTTTGTCCTTCGGTATGTTACTTGCCCGAGATTCGATCGTCAGTATCCGCATACCTATTTCAATCTCGTTTACCAGCAAGTCTCTTTACTCGTTCCGTAATACAAGATCCCGCAACTTACATTAAGTCACATTGCTTGCAAGGCTTGTGTGTGATGTTGTATTACCGAGTGGGCCCCGAGATACCTCTCTGTCACACGGAGTGACAAATCCCAGTCTCGATCCATACTAACTCAACTAACACCTTAGGAGATACCTGTAGAGCATCTTTATAGTCACCCAGTTACGTTGCGACGTTTGATACACATAAAGCATTCCTCTGGTGTCAGTGAGTTATATGATCTCATGGTCATAGGAACAAATACTTGACACGCAGAAAACAGTAGCAACAAAATGACACGATCAACATGCTACGTCTATTAGTTTGGGTCTAGTCCATCACATGATTCTCCTAATGATGTGATCCCGTTATCAAGTAACAACACTTGCCTATGGCCAGGAAACCTTGGCCATCTTTGATCAACGAGCTAGTCAACTAGAGGCTTACTAGGGACAGTGTTTTGTCTATGTATCCACACAAGTATTGTGTTTCCAATCAATACAATTATAGCATGGATAATAAACGATTATCATGAACAAAGAAATATAATAATAACTAATTTATTATTGCCTCTAGGGCAAATTTCCAACAGGGCCATCTTCCTCAGCCGCGGCTGAAGCGGTGGCATGATCCGAACGAGCCCCCTGGTTGTTGAGGCAGAGAGCGGGGGCCGCCCTCTTCCTCTGGCCATCGTCGAGGTCTAGAACTGACTCAAGCCGGAGATGAAGAAAGGGAGTTGGATGGAGATGCTCTAGGAAGAAGGATGAGCATCACCTCCTACAATCCCCCAGATTTATAGGACATGATGCGGAGGCTGGCTCTTCCCTACTTCCAAGAGTCACTGCCCACTTCCACCAATTTGCTCACCCACGATCACGGGCGAGTAGGCGGCCGCCCCACTCCTCCAATCAGGGGTGCGACGTTCGTCACGGCTTAAAGTCCAAGGCACCACGTGCCTGCCTACAGCTGTGCATGTAGCACGCATGGCGAAAACGGCCAATCGTGGTAGGCCCGCCCCCCGCGCGGGTTTCTCGGCCACCCCGCACACAACTCCCACTACGCGCATTCAAGAGCGCGCAACAGAAAAATTGGCAGGAGAAGCTGAAGCCCTAACTAGGCCTCGAGTCTCGGCCACGCGTGCCCTTGCACTATTTGGGCCTAGCCCAACAACGCCTCACGCACGTGTATGTCCCAGGCCCGGGGGCTCCTGTCGGTGCACTAAAGAAGGGATCTTTAGCGCCCCTGACTTCTGCACAGGTAGTAGTATCCCTCGACGGGCCTTGCCAGGGACATCGGGAGGCAGGGGCGAAGATCACAAGAACCTCTTAGACTGACAGCAAGGCGACAACCACGGCAAGCCCCTTTCTGCCGGGGGAGGCTAGCAAAGAAGCCATCAAATCCGGAGCGGGGGCTGGCAGAGTCCCCGGCAAGACGACCCCGACAAGGTCACTTTCCAAAATGTCGCGCCAAGGTTACCTTGAAGGCCCCCGAAGCCTCAAGACCGAAGACCAGAAGCAAGGCCCCGGCAAGCCCCTTCACCGGGAAGAAGGCAGTAAGACCCCAGAAAGCTCCTTGCCGGGGGAGAAACCAACGCTTTAGCATGACTCACCCCCGGCAGGGCCCCCAAGCACAGTTGGGCCAACGCAAGGGCCAGCTGCCGCCTAGCCACTTGATACATGTCGCTCCATTCGACGTGTGTCGAGCGGAACCTGGGGGCACTATGCCGATGGGACGACCGCTTGTCCCATCTCCAGGGCACGTGACGAAGCCATTAATGCGTCTGCCAAGACGCCAGAACCACTATAGCATACTATGCAACTTGTGGGTGCACTATTCTACTTTGCATCTTGTGAAAACCCAATGCCACCCCTATGGGAGACCCCTTCAGCCTTTAAAAGGGGGCCCTGGGCATGCATTTGGGAAGGTTAGCCAGTTAGACAATCGACGCTTAGCAGCTGATCATCTCTACACCATTAACACGAAACAGGAGTAGGGTTTTACGCCTCCGAGCGGACCGAACCTGGGTAAAAAACGATCGTGCCCCGATCCTTAGGTCTGCTCTTGGCACATCCGCCTCCCCCGCCGAACCGTAAGGAGCCCGTAGGTTCCGTAGGTGTTCGTGTTCCACGACAAGGTGTGATCAAGATCACAAATATATTTGTGAAAACATAAAATGTCCAGATCTGTAATCATGACACTCGGTCCTGGTGGCAAGAATTAAGCATAGAAAAGTCCTAGCTAGCAACATCTATCTGAGAACATATTGGATACTAGGGATCAAGCCCTAACACATTGACAACTATTACATCTGAAATATCATCCAAATCCCATCTATCCTCAGTATGCGAAGAAGGCGGTTACTTACATATGGATGTGAGCATCATGAGGTTGTTGATGGAGAAGGGTTGACGATGACGATGGTGGCGATTCCCTCTCTCTGGAGCCAGAGGTGGTCTCCTGATTAGGGCTCCCAATGAAAAACATGAGGTGACGGTGGCTTCGTATCACAAAACACGATGAAACTTCTCTATGATTTTTGAACCGGGGGGGGGGGGGGGCTGTCAATTTATAGCACCGGAATCGGGTCAAATCGGTGCTCACGGGCCCCACAAAGACATGTATTGCGGCTCAAAGGTAGCCGCGCCACCCGTCCATGTGGACTCCTATTGGCCCTTCTTGGTACTTGTTAGCTCCAATATTTTCTATATAATCTCCAAAAAAAATCATCCAATTTTGAAAGCTTTTATTTCTGTTCAAAACAACGTCAGTGTGGGATAGTTGTTTTCAGAATTTTTTTCCATAGAAGTTATCACTAAAGCATATTGAAGAGGTATGGTTCAGAATGAAGTATGTAGCTTCTATGGTTCAGATTTTTGTTTTCAAAATAGTTGTCACTAAAATCTTCTGAAGAAGTATGGTTCAGATTTTGAAAATTCATGTGTTCTTCTTTAGCACGGCATGACCAAAAAAATCCTTGTAGCTCCAAGACCGCTTACAAAAGTAAGAAAGGAGTCATTCATATTATTCTATTCAACCTTCTTTATTCTACACACATGCTTAAATTATGACATGGGGTCGTCCTATTAGTAAATCCAGACATTCACGTTATAGAATATGTGTTTTTAGTAGTCATGTTTAGGTACTATCAGGGACGAATTTAGGGGGGAGAGGGGGGCTAGACCCCCCTAACAAATCGATTCTTCTACTATGATTGTGATTGTTGTAGGCAAAAAAATTCACTTCATATGAACTTTGCCCCCTTCATGAACAAACTTGCCCCCTCTATGCATGAATGTTGGCTCCGTCTTTGATACTTCTCCCCTGTTTTATAATATTAGAGCATTTCTAACACTGTTTTTGAAAGTACATTAGTATTAAAAATGTTTTTATATTATGGAACGAAGGGAGTAAGGTCATCTTCAGTTTTATGTAAAGCTACTAGTTAAAAAAAAACTACTAATTAATGCCCTTGCGAAGAGCCTCATTTTGTGTCAACGAAAAGAGAAAAGGAAAGAAACTGTTGTCGTCGCGTTGGGGCTGAGCTAACAAGGCACGTGTGTTAGTAGACTAGTAGTACGAGTAGTAAATCGAGCTATCACGAATGCTCCATGTGCTAGATTAGCCAAACTTAATTAATAATCCCGCACGCGAGACAGTGCTCTGCGCGTGAAAGAGAGTGGCGTGCGTGTCCGCCTTGAATTTCCCCACGTTTTTCGCCTGGTCGTTACGCGGAGGCGGAGACCACAGGCCAGCGCGTCCCTGTCCCGTGCGCGGGGCCCGCCAGCCAGCCACTCATGCTAGCCCGCGCCTATATATAAGGGCTCAAAGGGACAAGTGAGAGCACCTGGAGAAAGAGCGACAGAGCAACAGAACAGAGAAGAGCATCAACTCGCGACGAATCAGAGGGGAGAAGAAACAAGACATGGACCCGGACATGGGCGAGAACTTCGCATACTACTGGGAGACGCAGCGCTACCTCGAGTCGGAGGAGCTCGTTGACAGGTACGCCTTTTTCCCGCCTTCCGGCCATCCATCGCGCCATTGTTGAGGGATTTTGGAGGAGAGGGTGACGGTGATTCAATTCATGGTACTTGGCTGCAGCATCTTCGTGGGGGCGACCGAAGACGCCATCTCGTACTACGACTCCAGCTCGCCGGACGGTTCACACTCGTCCTCGACGCTGACGGGGGCGGCCATGCCAGGGGCGGGGATCGGGATGGGTGGCACTGGGGCGAACAAGAACATCCTGATGGAACGCGACCGCCGCCGCAAGCTCAATGAGAAGCTCTACACGCTCCGCAGCGTCGTGCCCAACATCACCAAGGTGAGCGCAAGCATCTCAGCCGGCACCGGCATTGCTAGTACACAGCAGCATCTCCATCGCCGGAGAGACGATTCTAACGGCAAGTTCCTCGTCGTTGCAGATGGACAAGGCCTCGATCATCAAGGACGCCATCGAGTACATCCAACATCTGCAGGCGGAGGAGCGGCAGATGGAGGCGGAGGTGTCCGCGCTCGAGTCCGCCACCGGCGCGGACGATGACTGCGACGGCGGCCTCTCCGTGGAGCAGGTCTCCTCGGCACAGAGGAAGAAGGTGAAGCGCGCTCTGTCGGTCTCGTCCATGAACGACGCCCTGCTCGCCGCGGCGGCAGTTGCCTCGCCGCCCGTGGAGGTCCTGGAGCTGCGCGTGTCGGAGGTGAGCGAGAAGGTGCTGGTGGTGAGCGTGACGTGCAGCAAGCAGCGCGACGCCATGACCAAGGTGTGCCGCGTGCTCGAGGAGCTCCGCCTCAGGGTCATCACCGCCAACATCACTTCCGTCTCCGGCTGCCTAATGCACACCCTCTTCGTCGAGGTACGTCGCCGCCGCCGCCGCCGCCGCCATCCACAATTCATGAGAACCAGTTCTTTCGCACGATTCTATCCGATCCGATGGCTCTGTTTCTGCTTCTGTTAGATAATAAGATGACGTTGGTTGTGCTGACGTCACAGACCCCTTCTTTTTAAGTTGGTTGACTGAATTTGACTTTTACCATTGGTAGACCCTTTTAGTTTCCTCTTTTAAGGTCTTTTTAAGGTCCAAAGTCCGTAGTTTTGTTACGTCAAAAAGGTCGTTCCTCTGTTCCATTTGCGGCGTTCAACGCCACATCACACGCAAGAAACTCAAAATGCTCCAGAAAAAGAAAATATTCCTTTCCCATTCGAGGGATCTCCTCGATCCATATTTTGGGCTTTTGGCCGCTGGATCGGCGTCGCGCAACATGACCAATCAATCACATGGGAATCAATAAGCACGAGCGGCGCGGATGCCATCGCTCAGCTTGAGCACGATAGGGACGCATCGATCGCCACGTGCTTTGGATGCCCATTGATTTCGAGAGAAACGCGGGAGCCCTGGAGATCGATTTGCACGTGCTCGGTGGAAGAAGATGCTCTCTCCTGTCTGCATCTATCCTCTGATTTTTTTTCTTTTCTTTTTGTACTACTCCTACTCAGATGGAAATGCTTCTCTTTCACACGTCATGCTTGATTTGTTTTTTGGCGGGTAATTCCTTTTGCAAGTATATTCAGCACGAGCGCCACGTGCTTTATGCTAACCCCGTGCTGTATTATCGGTGGTACGGAGTAGTTTTCAATCCAGATGAGGTTTTCGATAATATTGGCTGTGGAGTTTACTTATTCCTGAGATTATATTAACACCCCTGACTGACTCGATCAATTTCCCTTTTTCAGGTAGATGAGATGGATCGCTTCCAGATGAAGGAGACGGTGGAGGCTGCTCTCTCGCAGCTTGATTCTATCGGAAGCCCGCCGCTTAGTTCGATGAGCTATTAGGGACCACTGCTACGATCACTAGTCGCTTGTCACCTATTTTCACCTCACCCAGTCTCTCTTTTGCAAGGCCAATATATCTTATGTAATGTATGCCAGAATTTTGCCTCTCTTTTTACAAGACCCATATGTGCGGACGGAGGTGAATGTTTCTTTTAGTACGAGGCAATAACTCAAGGGATAGATAATAGGCTAGGTGTGCTTTGGACCTCATGTGTAAAGGTCTTCATGAGCATGGCATGATATGCTTACTATGACATATCTATGCTGATAAATAAGGTGACTATTTCTATATATAAATGTTTGTATGAAATGTAGTGTCAATTTTCTTGGCGTTTGGTGGATAGCATTGTAGCAGGAAAAATAATCTGTCAACTGCGCCCACAAATTCTTAATTGTTATGTTTTCTGATAGATTCTATATATAAAGGAAACATTTGTTTCCACAACGTATGAAGACATATATGCGATTAGTAAAAATAGGGTATGAACCCCTAATTTTCTTGGTTTTCAATTTCTCACGAGCAGTTTTAACATGCTCCCTCTTACCCCCTATTTTCATATGTGAGGTAAGCGTATATAATAAATCTGAGTCATTCTTCTCATTCCTTCATGGTCTAATTAATTCTTGCCTTCTTACTTCACATATAAAAAAGAGAAAGTAAGAGCATCTATAACCGGACCCTTCAAATGACCCCTCATACTGTCATACGTCCGCGGATGCGCCCGGTCAGTGACCGAACAGAAGAGAAAAGAAAAAATGTGACCCAACCGGACCCCTCATATCACTCCTATATGTGTGGGGTGTCCACGAATCCTTATATCCATCTCCAATATTGAGAGGATATGAGGGCTCGCGGACGCACCCGGGCGCGCCCGGTCAGTCCACCACATAGGACGCGACACCACCTGGACCACCTTTTTTCTATATTCATTATTTTTTCTCTCTACCTCTCCATCAATCACGTGCAAGTGATCGGACATATGAGGGAGAAAATGAGAAATGTGACTGCGTAGACGGACAAATAGGCGACACGCCCGGTAACTAAATAGGCGCGTCCGCGGACGTTTAGGAAGTCACGTTTGCAATGTCTGCATGTAGATGCTCTAAGAGGGGGCATGTTAAAATTTGTCGTTTCTTAATGACTTGTGGTAATCTTGGTTTCCAGTAGGAGCAAGACCACAACATTCCTTAATTTTGTTGTTGACATGGTCACTATTGGAGCTTACCGGAAAAAAGGTCAACATACTTCATGGACGAGGTTGTGGAGGATGAACGGTATGGATTGCTCACTTGCTTAAAAACTTATTTTCCAAAATAAGAAGAAAGTATGTAAATCTCCGAATAGACCTCATACGATTGGTCAGTCGTTCCGAAGGGATCCTTTTTCTCGTACGAGAGTCTTCGCCCTTCTCCCCCTCCGTCCCAAAGAGTTCTTTCTCGAAAGATTGCCCTGTCTTTGTTTATTCTTGGAATTAGAGCAAATGACTCTAGTTCATCGTGAAATCATAAACAAGTTTGCTTGAAGTAGTAATAACGTTTTCTGATACTTGAGATCAAATAAGAAATTGATAAGAAGATAAAAAAAAGATGAAAAATTCGTAGCCCACCTTAATCCTTTTCGTTGAGGATCTTGCACTTATTCCGGTCCTATATTTAGATAACCAAGAAAGGTCTGGCAATCATGCACGACTCGTGGAGCGCCTATCGCCCTTGCACGACACTCTAAAATGCATGTTGGGTTGGGCCATCAAGAAGACTTTGACTAGGGAGACGAAGAATGGACTTGAAGAAGGTAGCATAGTCTAACATAAGAGAATGAAACACCAACCAACAAGCAAGTGGAGCATTTGGATGGAATCTCGTAGAAAAAGAGTACGCGTACTAGTGCACTCGAAGACATTAGTCCTTTTTCTACTTGCTGGCCAAAGTCAGTTTATTGAATCCCCCTTCCAAACACCAACCCAATCTCCATCCCTTGATGATAAATGAGCAAGAGCATATGTTCATAAGAAAAATATCCCCTATATAAACCTAGCTACCACTACCCGAACTTCTTACCTTAAAATAGGACTATCTGCGTGAACCCTGCTTTCATATCTTCTACAATCTAATTAAGTTAAGCATTGGTTATTTTTAAGTGATTAGAACTTCTATCAACTACTATTCTAGTATACAACTGTTCCATGTGTTTATTCTATTCTATTCTATTGTTCATGTATTTCTCGGCATAATTCATGTTTTCATGTAAGACAATTTGAAGATCTTCTTAGTCAACCTATCTGTAATCTTATCCTCCAGTGCGGATTCAATAAGATTTTATAAAGCCAAGTCGTGACATCCATTGTGGGGGAACATCTTTTATCAGAAGGCATGACCAGGTGGTTTCTCATCGAGATTCCTAATCAATAGGGTGAAGATCCCTTTGCAAGATATGGTCCTACCTTTTGTCTATGCTATGTGTTTCTCTTCTCAGTTGTTATCCTTACTCCGGATAAGTTGGAACACATTGATTCCATTGGTTACCGCCCTACTCTTCAGGCCATAGTGCTTCTGAATTATTTATATACCCCTTTGTTGATGCGTCATGTGAATCTCGTGGGTAAACTACTTGACTAGTTAGAATTTCTTTGTCTCAACTCATGGACGGGTCTATCTTCTTTTTAAGAGATATGGGTTTGTGCATGTCACTACAAACCACCCCCCATATTTGGGCACATCTGAAAACATTTTTTGGGAGTTCTTTGACTAGGATAAAAACAATGTGTTTCTATATGATTGGTCATATGGGAGTAACTTAGCTAGTAATATAGCGCATTTCAAGAGTAATTTGAGTATGTGGCATTTAATTAATGAGTAATATAGCGTATTTGGAGTAACATAATATGTTATTGTAGCATAACACAACTTAAACCAAAATAGTCTACAATCTAATATATGCAATCATCTACGATACTACTTGATGGTGTCCTATACCAGGGGATCCCGTCCTAGTTAATCTAGTCCTTGGGCCGTACTAATGACCCACTACCAACACAAGGACTTCGGAGGCCTCAAACTTAAGGCGTGGGTACATTGGACTTCTCCAATGACCTGGCGTGTACTCCAAGATTATTGATAGATTTGGCATGTATCCCATAGATGGCAACCAAGCATGTGTAACAATCTCGAGGTAGATCAATTATATAAGCTGAAGGGTTTAGTTAGAGGGATATTCTTTCATCATCATCGTTAGGGTTTAGACCACAACTAACAATCTCGAGGTAGATCAACTATGTACTTTGATAAATCCAGAATACAAATAAGAGCAGGATGTAGGGTTTTACCTCCATCGAGAAGGGCCTGAACTTGGGTAAAAACATCGTGTCCGTTATCTCATTTCACCCACCGATCCGATCTAACAGCTCGGGGCCCCTGCCCGAGGTCTGCCGATTTTGACACCGACATTGGTGTTGTCATTGAGAGCTCGCCGTTGGATCATCGTAGATTGATGGCTCACCCACAATTCGATAGCAGCATCTCTAGTGGGGACATCTTCGTCCCGGAACAACTTTTCTCCTTCGGCGGTGTAGTACGACACGCTGACTCGACCGACCACCTTGGTCGCATTGAAACTTTGGTCACGAACCGGATAGTGAGGCTTAGAAGTGTGGAGTATGTCACAAACACCTGAATAGATCTAGTTCCTTTGGAGAAAGTCTCAATTCAATTTGAAGAACCCTTTGGTGCCAGAACTCTAGGGCAGATCTCCCATCCGACCCTCGAATCGAACCTCCCGACAAAGCCAATTTTGTACATGGATCCGCTGGCGAGCATGTTCGATATGGTCCCCTCTTTGGGTGGCCTCCCGGAGCTAAACTTGCCAAAGGACCTATTGACGGTCTTCGAGGAAGATCTAGTGCCAGCCTAGAGTGATCATGATAACGACCTTGCTTTAAGCAGCCCAAATAAACCGATTCACATCAGCTAGGCTTATAGCCGGGCCCTCAATGCCAATGAGCTCTCGCAACTAAACGAGGCGATGGATCATATCTAGAAACTGGAGATATCTTCCGCCATCTAAGATCATATTGGATATAAAGCCGATGATCGGGAAATTTTCATCACACCCACTACCCATCTAGTCGCCATGGTCGAGGACCTAATCGACCCGCTCGACTTCGGCTTCGACGAGACCATTGACATGGAATAAGATGACCTTGGCAATTATGGAGCAAACTCACTTGCGTCCATACCGCATACAGGGAAGTAGGCTGCAATGGCTACATACAACATATAGATGGTCAACACTCGAAGGAAAATCCCAAGGAGCAACCCAAGGAGGTCTCTAAACGGCATCGCCCTAAGAGGATGCCAAGGTGTAGGAACAAAAAAAATCAAGACCATGCCACGGGCGCCAAAAATAACGGTGCTACCCCCTATGTTGCGGAAGGCGAGGGGAGGAACGATCAAGTCTCACCCGCCCAACCTAATGGGACAATGGGGAAGCCTCCTAAAGACGAACGCAAAAAATGGACACCTCTGATGACGGCGCGTCCGAGGAAGAGGCTAGCCTAGGAGCCGATGAGTTCATGGGGCCCACAAACCCAACTGAGCAAATACGTTTCCAATGCCGGATAATCGCCACAACGAGATTCATGAAAAAGAAGTAGCAAGAGTTGCACACTCATGAAAACATGTTCAACGACAAATGTACGAATGCCCTAGAAGTTGAGGAAGATCTTGAAACCCGATGTGCGACAAACAAGTCATTCCCACATCGGAAGATGCTACCCGACTTCGATCAGGAAGCAACAAATGATGAATTGCCCGCTGCTTGGTGTTGTGGATGTTGGGGAACGTTGCATGGGAAACAAAAAATTTCCTACGCACACGAAGACCTATCATGGTGATGTCCATCTACGAGTGGAGATTAGATCTACATACCCTTGTAGATCGCATAGCAGGAAGCGTTAAGAAACGTGGTTGATGTAGTGGAACGTCTTCACGTCCCTCGAACCTTCCAACGAACCGTCCCGCGATTCGTCCCACGATCCGTTTCGATCTAGCGCCGAACGGACGGCACCTCCGCGTTCACCACACGTACAACTCGATGACGATCTCCGCCTTCTTGATCCAGCAAGAGAGACGGAGAAGTAGATGAGTTCTCCGGCAGCGTGACGGCACGCCGGTGTTGGTGATGATCTATTCTTGTAGGGCTCCGCCCGAGCTCCGCAGAAATCTAATCTAGAGGAAGAACTACGAGGTGTAGGTTTGAGTTGCACGTGGCAAAGTTGTGTCTCAAATCAGCCATAAACCAATATATATAGGAGGGAGGGGGAGGGCTAGCCTTGAGGCACAACGCATCAAGGGTGCGCCGGCCAAGGGAGGAGGAGGACTCCTCCTCCAATTCGGTTTGGGAAGGAGGAGTCCTCCTCTTCCTTCCCACCTCCCTCTTTCCCTTTTCTTTTTCTTTTCTTTTTGGTATTTTCTTATGTGGCGCCATGGGCTCCTTGGGCTGACTCCACTAGCTCACCAAGGACTTGTGGCGCCACACTAGGGCCTTGGGCTCACTCCCGGGTGGATGGGCCCCTCCCGATGAACACTCGGAACCCATTCGTCACTCCCGGTACACTCCCGGAATTGCCCGAAACTTTCCTGTAACCAAATGAAACCATCCTATATATCAATCTTCGTTTCCGGACCATTCCGGAAACCCTCGTGACATCCGTGATCTCATCCGGGACTCCAAACAACATTCGGTAACCACACATATAACTCAACTATACTAAAACATCATCGAACCTTAAGTGTGCAGGGTTCGAGAACTATGTAGACATGCCCCGAGGCACTCCTCGGTCAATATACAATAGCGGGACCTGGATGCCCATATTGGATCCTACATATTCTCTGAAGATCTTATCGATTGAACATCAGTGTCAAGGATTCAGATAATCCCGTTTGTCATTCCCCTTGTCCTTCGGTATGTTACTTGCCCGAGATTTGATCGTCGGTATTCGCATACCTATTTCAATCTCGTTACCGGCAAGTCTCTTTACTCATTCTGTAATACAAGATCCCGTGACTTACACTTAGTCACATTGCTTGCAAGGCTTGTGTGTGATGTTGTATTACCGAGTGGGCCTCGAGATACCTCTCCGTCACACGGAGTGACAAATCCCAGTCTTGATCCATACTAACTCAACGGACACCTTCGGAGATACCTGTAGAGCACCTGTATAGTCAACCAGTTACATTGCGACGTTTGATGCACACAAGGTATTCCTTTGGTGACAGTGAGTTATATGATCTCATGGTCATAGTAATAAATACTTGACACGTAGAAAACAATAGCAACAAAATAACACGATCACATGCTACGTTTATAATTTGGGTCTTGTTCATCACATGATTCTCCTAATGTTGTTATACCGTTATCAAGTGACAACACTTGTATATGGTCAAGAAACCTTGACCATCTTTGATCAACGAGCTAGTCAACTAGAGGCTTACCAGTGAAGTGTTTTGTCTATGTATCCACACATGTATCTATGTTTCCAATCAATACAATTATAGCATGGATAATAAACGATTATTATGAACAAGTAAATATAATAATAACTAATTTATTATTGCCTCTAGGGCAAATTTCCAACATTCTCCCACTTGCACTAGAGTCAATAATCTAGTTCACATCACCATGTGATTTTAATGAATCCAACACCCATACAGTTCTGGGGTTTGATCACGTCTTGCTCGTGCGAGAGGTTTTAGTCAATGGTTCTGAATCTTTCAGATCCGTGTGTGCTTTACAAATATTTACGTCATCTTATAGATGCTGCTACTATGTGCTATTCGGAAATACTCCAAATATCTACTCTACTAATACGAATCCGTTTTACTACTCATAGTTATTCGGATTAGTGTCAAAGCTTGCATCGACGTAACCCTTTACGACGAACTCTTTAACCACCTCCATAATCGAGAAAAAAAATCCTTAGTCCACTAGTTACTAAGAATAACTTTGACCGCTGTTTTAGTGGTTCAATCCTGGATCACTCCTTGTACCCCTTGACAGACTCATGGCAAGGCGCACATTAGGTGCGGCACACAACATGGCATACTTTAGAGTCTACGGCTAAGGCACAGGGGACGACCTTCGTCCTTTCTCTTTGTTTTGCCGTGGTCGGGCTTTTGAGTCTTACTCAAATTCACACCTTACAACACAACCAAAACTCCTTCTTTGCTGATCTATTTTGAACTCCTTCAAAAACTTGTCAAGGCATGCATTTCATTTGAAAGTTCTGTTTAGCATTTTGATCTATCTCCATAGATCTTGATGCTCAATGTTCAAGTAGCTCTATCCAGGTCTTCCTTTGAAAAAACCCTTTCAAACAACCTTTATGCTTTATAGAAATTATACATTACTTCCGATCAACAATATGTCAACCACATATACTTATCAGAAATTCTATAGTGCTCCCACTCACTTCTTCGGAAGTACAGGTTTCTCATAAACCTTGTACAGACCCAAAAGCTTTGATCATCTCATCAAAGCGTATATTCCAACTCCAAGATGCTTGCACCAGTCCATAGAAGGATCGCTCGAGCTTGCATACATGTTAGCATCCTTAGGATCAAAAAAACCTTCTGGTTGTATCACATACAAACTTTCCTCAAGGATACCATCGAGGAAACAATGTTTTGACATCCTATGTGCAATATTTCATAAATAATGCAGCAACTACTAACCTAATTCCAACAGACTTTTAGCATCGCTACGAGTGAGAAAGTCTCATCATAGTCAACGCTTTGAACTTTGTCGGAAACATCTTTGCGACAACTCGAGCTTTTCTTAATGGTGACTTTTCAGCATCATCGTCTGTCTTTCTTTTAAAGATCCACATTTACTTAATAGTCCTACGACCATAAAGTAGTTCTTCTAAAGTCTACACCTTGTTTTCATACATGGATCCTCTCTCGGATTTCATGGCCTCCAGCCATTTGTCGGAATACGGGCCCGCCATCGCTTCTCCATAGCTCATAGGTTCATTGTTGTTCAACAACATGACCTCCAAGACAGGGTTACCGTACCACTCTGTAGTAGTACGCGACCTTGTCGACCTACGAGGTTCGTAGTAACTTGATCCGAAGATGAATGATCACCATCATCAGTTTCCACTTCAATTGGTGTAGGCGCCACAGGAACAACTTGCTGCGCCCTGCTACACACTGGTTGAAGTGATGGTTCACTAACCTCATCAAGTTCCACCACCCTCCCACTCAATTCTTTCGAGAGAAACCTTTTCTCGAGAAAGGACCTGTTTCTAGAAACAAACACTTTGCTTCCGGATCTGAGATAGGAGATGTACCCAACTGTTTTGGATATCCTATGAAGATGCATTTATCCGCTTTGGGTTCGAGCTTATCAGACTGAAACTTTTTCACATAAGCGTCGCAGCCCCAAACCTTCAAGAAACGATAGCTCAGGTTTCTCCAAACCATAGTTCATACTGTGTCTTCTCAACGGAAATACGCGGTGCCCTATTTAAAGTGAATGCGGTTGTCTCTAATGCATACCCATAAACGATAGTGGTAATTCGATAAGAGACATCATAGTATGCACCATATCAAATAGGGCGCGACTATGACGTTCGGACACACCATCACACTATGGTGTTCTAGTGGCATGAATTGCAAAACAATTTCCACATTGTTTTAACTGTGTACCAAAAAACTCGCAACTCAGATATTCACCTCATCAATCATATCTTAGACAGTTTATCCTCTTGTCATGACGATCTTCACTCTGAAATAGCTTTGAACTTTTCAATATTTCAGACTTGTGATTCATCAAGTAAATACTCCTGTATCTACTCAAATTGTTAGTAAAGTAAGAACATAACGATATCCACTGCTTGCCTCAGCACTCATTGGACTGCACACATCAAAATGCATTGCTCCCAAGAAGTTACTATCTTGTTCCATGTGGCATGATTTTGCATGTCTCAAGTGATTCAAAATCAAGTGAATCCAAACGATCCATCTGCATGGAGTTTCTTCATGCGTTTAAATTCTAAATCTGGTTCTATCTCTGATTGAGCACCATGGAGATGGCGACCCCCACCTCCTCCCACCTCCCACCTCGGCGACCCCATGGCGATCTGGACCTCTAGCCGGGGTTTGATCCTCATCCTCCGCTCATCATCTCAGTTGAACCTTAACACTCCACCTTTACGTGGTTCTGCATGGCTTGCATGGCTGGTTCCACGTTGGATCTGGATTTTTCTCCTGGTTTTGCCTTCACGGATGAGGTTTATCACATCTCTGGCTTTCCGGTGCATCCAATGAAACATTGTCGCTCTTTCACAATAGTCGCCTCCTTTGGCTGCCATGCTTTCCGCCTCTCTGAGGAATCTGTCGCTGCTGCGATTGAATCAGCTATTGGAGGTTCTGCCATTGAACTGAGGGTTTCCCAAGTTGCGGTTTCGGTTTTCTCCTTCAAGGTTTCTTGCCAACAAGTTGGTTTCTACATTCTGGATTTACGCTCGTACAAATGTTCAAGTTTTAAGTGCTATTTTCATCTATGGGGTTATGGTGGCCCTAATTGGTGGCGAGAATTCAAGTTATGGAAGAAGCAATGTGATGCAGAATGGATTATTGTTAGCCCGGCCAAACGAAGAGCAACACTAGGTCTGATGGCAATGCATTCCAGACCTCTTAAGTCCTCTCTTAAGTTAGGATCTTCTGCTCGCAAGAAATTAACTTTTGCAACACTACAGCAATATGACGTTTGCAAAGGTTACCGGTGCCCTGTTTCTCAAGATGAACTTATTACTCTCTCCAAGGCGGGTTATTCGATCCCTCCACAAGAACGTGTTATTATTAGTGCTCCACCTCCGGTAGAGCTCCGGTGGACGTCCGCCTCACCACACATCACTTTTGGTTTAGTTCATCAGCATGTTTCTCATCCCGGATCATCCGGTACCCTAATGGAATGTGGTGAAATTAATGGGATCTCCTCCTCACACGGCGTAGTTTCGGCTAATCTCACCGCGCTAGGCGGGGTTTCAGATCATTTTGAATCTATTTCGTTGGATTGCCCCGACAGTGGGCCTCCCTTCGAAACCATTAATGGGTCTTCGGCAACGACATCTTCTGCCGGGCCAGAATCTTGTCCTCAGCCTGATATTCCATCTTCGTAGGAGGCCCACCAGCTCTTCGATGAATTGATTAATGGCATGGTTAAAGAGATTTATTCTTGCATGATTTGTTTATCTCAAGGGCACCTCGCTTCCAACTGCACCACCATGCTGATTTGCCCTGCCTGCGGCAATGTGGGCCATCCCAAATATGACTGCACTGTTGCAGATAATTGTCTTGCTTGGAAACGCAAGAGCCCCACCACCTCCCCTGTTGCAGATATCTCGGGAACCTCTGCTATTCTTGGGGAAACCGCAAAGCCTGTCGAACAGTTCTTCCTCCCTGTCTTGTCAAGCCCATCGTCTCCCCGGACTCCCTTTGAGACGCCGCCATTGACGACGCCGCCTCCCGCTTCTTCGACTACAATGGCCAAATTCGAGCTTGATCCCCAGCGCTTCGTTCCACACGGCCACAACATCATCGACGGAGGCCCTGATCGCTTCCCAAGGACCTTCATCGCGCCTACCAACCCCATCAATCGCAGGCAAGAGCAGTTCATCATCGCCGAAGTAATGCCCGCCCTCCTGCTGAGTTGGTGGTCCAGGTATGGCAGGAAGTTACCGCCCTACTTCTCAATAGGGGTTTTCATGTTCGCTTAGCCCAGCCGTGGATTGAGGGGGTTGGTCTGTTCGAGCTTAGAGATGCTGCGGAAAGCTTTGCTACAGTTCAGATGGTCCTTCGAGCACTAGGGAACGACACCTTTGTTCGTTTCATGTGTCATAGTGACGGTGTAGGTTTTAGGGGACAAACAAGTTTTCGTTAAGGCTGTGTGATGCTACTTGGAGTTCCGTTAGATTTCCGCAATACCAATGATCTTCGGGCTGCCTTTAACACTTTTGGAGAGTTCCATCATTGGATCAGCGATGGCCCATATTTGGTTCGATCCATTGTGTTTGCATCTTTCCCTGAAGATAATCTGGTGCCACGGAGTGTCACTTTCTCTGAATATGCTGCCTGGGGAGGGGCCAAGGTCTCCTGGTCTGCGCCCGTTTACATTTTGGGCACAAATTTTGGTGAACAGATGCCTAATGACGAAGATCCCATGCCCCTCAATGGCAACCCTCACCCTCTTCCTGGTCAACTGGTCAATGACAATCTATTATTTGCACTGCCACCATACCCAGCTTTGGGATGGAACGCGGTGCCACCACCTCCCCTAGAGCCAGAGCCACAAGCCCCAGTCGATGGAGGATGTGGTTGGGAACCGGAAGCACCAGAGCCAGAGCCACAACCCGATGCACCTGTACAAGATCAGGAATCCATGGTTATTGATCAACCAACCTCCTATGATTCTCTTCAGGAATTGGTGGTTCTTGACCCTCAGCCTACTGCTGCTGACGATGATGCTGTGGACATGCCTATTGTCCAACCTGCGGCAGACGAGGCAGCTACTTCTGAAGCTGCCCCTCCCAATGGTGCTGCTGCAGCGGCAGCTCACATTGTCGCCGACGAAGAGCCCGTGGAAGCAGATCATGCTGAGGAGGCGCATGTGTTCAACCCCCTGGCGATCGTCCCATACAAACGTCCGGTGATGCAGCAATCAAACCTGGTGGTTGGCGCAACAAGGGTTTTCTACGGTCCACCACTCCCACCTGTGCTATCTTGGGCCATGTCTTTTGAATCTCTTATGGGCGCGGCATGTACTATGCATGTCCCTCGCCATATTCAGATGCCGCCAGTGCTGCCGATCATGATCCCCAAGCGATCATGGTCATATGCTTTTGATGTTGAGTCTGCAGGATCAAGCTTGGTGCCCATCGAGACCATCCCTGCAGCTACTACTGAGGTAACACATGACGACTCTCTTCCAACAACAAGGGAGTTCGCTTTTACTTCACCTGCTGTCAAGAAGAAAGGTTCTCGCAAGCAGGCCACTCCCATCGTCAACTCCTCGGTTCGCCACTGCACGAGAGGCTCGACCAAGCGCAACGGCTTCAAACCAGTGCTACAGGAACTTCCAATGCACGTTCCCAAGAAGAGGAAGCCCAAGGCCAAGCCTATGGACAATTCGGAGGGGGAACAGGCTCACGAAGTACCGCCAGCAACACCAATCCCTGTTCTGCAAGCAACTGGCCAGAAGCTTGGAATTACTGCTGAGAAGCTCTCTGTGGATCGTCTTATGGAGGATCCTGCTGAATCCAAGACTCCATCTCCTGATGTATAAAACAATGTTGTTATTGCCCTGTTTTGCTGGTTATGCGGTTTTTCAGACTACTGCTTATCTTTTGTTACAGTGTCCTGAACCTTGGTTGTGTGAGTTATTATGTAACTCCACTTTTGCTATATCTATTAGTTATTATGGATAGTAGATCTACGCGAAGTTGGCGTGTCCTCTGCTGGAATGTGCGTGGCCTTAATTCTGATCATAGACAGAGAGTTGTTCGTAACAAAATAGATGAGAGTTTGGCCTATGTAGTATGCTTACAGGAAGCAAAAATGCAACACGTTGACTTTCGATCAGCAAGAAGCTTTTGTCCTAAAAGATTTGACCAGTTTGCATACTCGCCCTCCCGTGGTGCCTCTGGTGGACTGATCACTTTGTGGAACTCATCTGTTCTTACTGGAACCTTAGTTGAGTGTCAATCTTTTGGCCTTGTTATCTCTTTTACATCCAATCATTCCGCAAAAACTTGGACCCTGGTCAATGTATATGGACCTTGTTAGGGTGAGGTTCGAGATCTTTTTGTCAGCTGGTTATATAATCTCAACTTCCCTGCTGATGACAACTGGTTACTCCTTGGGGATTTTAACTTTATTAGATTTCCATCAAATAGAAACCTTCATGGGGCTGATGTAAATGACATGTTCGTTTTCAATGAGATCATTGGCCACCTTGGGCTACTGGAATTGCCTATTAAGGGCAGATCTTTCACCTGGTCAAATATGCAAGATTCACCCCTGCTAGAGCAACTGGATTGGTTTTTTACATATGCTTCTTGGATCTCATCATATCCTCTGACACAAGTCCTCCCTTTGTCTAAAACTGCATCGGATCATGTCCCCTGCGTAGTCACAGTCAACACTTCCATCCCAAAATGCGATCTCTTTCGTTTTGAAAACTACTAGGTTCAAATGGATGGCTTCATGGATTGTGTCAGGGACTCTTGGAAGATTCCATCCAGGAAAGGGCATATTACTGCCATCATCATGGATAAATTCAAGCACCTAAGGAAGGCCCTAAAGAAATGGCAAAGTAACCTCTCTCAGCTCAAGCTTCTTATTGATAGGTGCAACCAGGTTGTACTCTGTCTTGATGATCTAGAGGAGTTAAGACCCATGTATAGACCTGAAGCTAATTTCAGGGTGATTGTCAAGTTGCATTTGGATCATCTCTTGCATCTGTAGTTCCTTTACTGGAAAAAAAGAGCTACAATTCGTTTCATCAAAGTTGGAGAAGAGAACACTAAATTTTTCCATGCCATGGCAACTGAAGATATAGGAAAAATTCTATTTCATCTCTTAAGCTGAATGATGGCTCTGTTATCTCTGATCATGAGCAAATTGATGGTTGTTTCTGGAACTCTTTCAAGGATAGGATGGGCTCCTCCCAGGGTATTAATATGGCTTTTGACCTACAGTCCCTAATTCAGAAGGTGGATGGGCTGGATGTGCTCACAGAACCTTTTACCAAGGCTGAAATGGATCAGACAGAGAAAGAAATGCCCACTGATAAGGCCCCTAGTCCTGATGCTTTCAATGGCCCTTTTTTCAAGAAATGCTGGTCTATTATTTGCCCTGAATTTTATCAACTTGTAGCTGATTTCCATGGTGGCATTGCCAAGCTTGAAAACATGAACTCATCATATATAACTTTGATTCCCAAAAAGAGATCCCCTGAGCAGGTTGGTGACTTTAGACCTATCTCTCTCAAAGGAATGGGACTTAAGTTTTTGTCTAAAATGGTGGCCAACAGACTGTAACTGCAAGTTATGAAATGTATACACAAAAACCAGTATGGCTTTATCAAATCCAGAACCATCCAAGATTGTGTGGGCTGGACACTAGAGTACTTGCACCAATGTCACCAGTCCAAGAAACATATTGTCATCCTCAAACTGGATTTTGAAAAGGCTTTTGATTCTGTGGAACATGAGTTCATCTTTCAGATTCTCAGATATAAGGGGTTTAATGATAGATGGATCCTATGGGTACAACAGGTGCTTGCTAGTGCAACAAAAGACCTTCCAACAGCGCCAGAAACAAGCGTGCTGACGGGAGACTATTCTTGTCTTGATACTCCTCAGCAACGGTACCAGGAATCCTTGTGCTACAGCTACGCCTTTAGGCACTTCCTTGGCAAATATGCAAAGGATTCCCCCGTGGCCTTGGAGCCTTGCGTTGGTGTTCCCTCGAAGCGGAAAGGGTGATGTAGCACAGCGGCGGTAAGTATTTCCCTCAGTTTTGAGAACCAAGGTATCGATCCAGTGAAGGAACATCACAAGTACCCGCACAAACACAAAGAGCTTGCACCCAACGCTATGAAGGGGTTGTCAATCCCTTATAGATTGTTTGACAATTGAGAACTGAAAGCAACAAAGTAACAAAGCAAACTAAAAGCGAAGGTGGAAACGATAGGTGTGAATAGACCCGGGGGCCGTAGTGTTCACTAGTGGATTCTCTCATGAAAGCAAGTAGACGGTGGGTGAACAAACTACTGTCGAGCAATTGATAGAACCGCGCAAAGTCGTGACGTCATCTATGGCAATGATTATATCTATAGGCATCACGTCCAAAACAAGTAGACCAATACTTTTTCATCTACTACTATTACTTCACACGTCGACCGCTATCCAGCATGCATCTAGTGTATTAAGTCCAAAAGAACAGAGTAACGCCTTAAGCAAGATGACATGATGTAGATGGACAATCTCATATCTACGATAAAAGCCCATCTTGTTACCCTTGATGGCAACAACATGATGCGTGCCTTGCTGCCCCTTCTGCCACTGGGAAAGGTCACCACACGGTATGAACCCAAAACCAAGCAGTTCTCCCATTGCAAGAATCATAGATCTAGTTTGCCAAACAAAACCCAAGACTCAGAGAGACTTACAAGGATATCAAATCATGCCTACAAGAAATCAGCAAAGACTCAAATATATATCATAGATAATCTGATCACAAATCCACAATTCATCGGATCACGACAAACACACCGCCAAACAGGATTACATCGGATAGATCTCCATGAAGATCATGGAGAACTTTGTATTGAAGATCCAAGAGAGCGAATAAGCCATCTAGCTACTAACTACGGACCCGTAGGTCTGAAGTGAACTACTCACGAGTCATTGGAGGGGCGATGATGTTGATGAAGAAGCCCTCCAACTCCAAAGTCCCCTCCGGCAGGGCACCGGGAAGGGTCTCCCGATGAGATCTCGCGGAAACAGAAGCTTGGGGCGGCGGAAAAGTGTTTTCGTGGATGCCCTAATTTTTTCTGGATTTTTAGGGAATTTATAGGCCAAAGACCTAGGGCAGGGGAGCGCCAGGGGGCCACAAGCTTGGTTGGCACGGCCTCCCCCCTGGCCGCGGCAACAGGGCTTGTGGGCCCACTTGCTTGGCCCTCAAGCCTCCCGATCTTCTTCCGTTCTGGAAAATTTTATTTCGGGGATTTTATTCCGTTTGGAATCCATTCCAAAATCAGATCTGAAAAGAGTCAAAAACACAGAAAAAACAGGAACTGGCACTTGGCACTGAGTTAATAAGTTAGTCCCAAAAAAGATATAAAAGGTAAAAAAACATCCAAAGTTGACAAGATAACAGCGTGAAACCATCAAAAATTATAGATACGTTTGAGACGTATCAAGCATCCCCAAGCTTAACTCCTGCTCGTCCTCGAGTAGGGAAGTGATAAAGAATGAATTTTTGATGCTTTCATGCTACCTAGCATAGATGTCCTTTGTAACTCCTCTCATGTGACGTGAATGTTTAGATCCATTAGATTCAAAACAATAATTTTCTATTGACGTGGAGACAATAATAATTCAAGCAAACTAGCAAGGTAATCATGAACTTTCAAAATAACAAGGCCAAAAGAAAGTTATCCCTACAAAATCATATAGTGTGACTATGCTCTATCATCATTGCACAACGAATTTAAATCATGCACAACCCCGGTATTGGCCAAGTAATTGTTTTCACACCTTTACTTTCTCAAACTTTTTCAACTCTCACGCAATACATGAGCGTGAGCCATGGTTTTAGCACTATAAGTGGTGTGGAGTGTGGTGGAGGTTGCAAGACAAACGAGGAGAAGATGGTCACATTGACTAGGCATATCAATGAGCTATGGAGATTCTCATCAATAGATATCAACGTGAATGAGTAGAGATTGCCATACAAATGATGCACTAGAGCTAAGAGTATGTGAAAGCTCTTAAAGAAAACTAGTGGGTGTGCATCCAACTTGCTTGCTCACGAAGACCTAAGGCAATTTTGAGGAAGCCTATCATTGGAATATACAAGCCAAGTTATATAATGAAAATTTCCCACTAGCTATATGGTGCTGACAAAACGAGAGACTCTCAATCATGAAGATCACGGTGCTTAATATGCACAAGTGTGGAAACATAGTAGCATTGTCCCTTATCTCTTTTTCTCTTTTTTTGGATGGGCTCTTTGGCCTCTTATATATATATATATATATATATATATATATATATATATTGGTGGGCATCTTTGGCCTCTTTTATTTCCTCACATGGGACAATGCTCCATCAATGATGATCATCACACTTACAACTCAAAACTTACAGCAATAATGACTCTATATGGAATGCCTTCGGTAGTGTACCGTGACAATGATCTAGCATGGCATAGACATTAATGGAAGCATCATGCTAGCTATCTTATGATCATGCAATGGCAATGTAGACGTTGTGGCACATGTCATGGTGGTAGTTGCATGGCAATATATCTCGGAATGACTTTGAAAAAGCCATAGTAGGTAGGTATGGTGGCTTTTTTGAGGGAGGCTAATGGTGGGTTTTGTGCACCGGCGAAAATTGCACGGCACTAAAGAAGATAGTGATGGTGGAAGGTGAAAGTGCATCTAAACCATGGACTCAACATTAGTCATGAAGAACTCATATACTTGTTGCAAAAGTTTTAGTAGTAATCGAAACAAAGCATTCAACACATACTCCTAGGGGAAGGGTTGGTAGGTATAAACCATCGGGTGATCCCGACCGCCACTCAAAGGATGACAATCAATAGACTAATCATGCTTAGACTTCATCACAAAGCGGTTCACCATACGTGCATGCTACGGGAATCACTAACTTCAACACAAGTATTTCTAGATCCACAACACCTTACTAATATAACTTCAATATTACCATAACCACAACTCAAAACTAGTTGAGATGAATCAAACTTCTCTAACTATTCAATGCAGATGAAGGTGGAAGTTTTCGTATCCCTTTGGATAAATACCCCTTTTGAGACTACTTTCATAGCATAGGTCAACTACCAAGCCACGCACCGCCGTGCTCTAAAAGATATAAGTGAAGCACAAAGAGCAAAAAGCAACTAGCTCAAAAGATATAAGTGAAGCACATGTGAGCTGAATTGTCTACCAAAGGATATAAGTGAAGCTCGACAAAATCACGGTGAGTGCATGTCTCTCTCTCTAGGTGTGCATCAAGGATGATTGTGACACAACAAAAATAAAAGACTCCTACGATACAAGATGCTCCAAGCAAAACACATAACATGTGGTGAATAAAAATATAGCCCCAAGTAACGTTACCGATGGATTGAAGACGAAAGAGGGGATGCCTTCCCGGGGCATCCCCAAGCTTAGGCTTTTACGGCATCCTTGAATCATCATGGGGTGCCTTGGGCATCCCCATGCTTGAGCTCTTGCCACTCTTTATCTTTTTGTCCATAAGAACTTCACCCAAAAATTGAAAACTGCACAACACGAAACTTAAACACAAACTCGTGATAACATTAGTATAAGAAAGCAAACCACCACTTCCTTAGGTACTGTAGCAAACTTAAATTCTACTTATGTTGATGTTGGGTTACTGTATTTTCAATCTTCCATGGCTAATATCCCCCGATACTATCCATAGTTTCATCAAAATAAGCAACCAACACAACAAAAACAGAATTTGTTAGCAGCAGACCAGTCTGTAGCAATCTGTATACTTCGTATACTCCTGGTACTTCAAAAATTCTGAAAAATTAGATGGTCTAAAGAATTTGCGTAGGAATCAGCATAAAAAAGAATCAACTCAAAAGCTCTTATAGAAAAAAATGAAAATTCTTTCCGTGAGCAGAAAGTTTCTGTCTTTTCCAGCATGACCAAACGATCATCCCCAAGACTAATCATAACGGTTTTGCTTGGCACAAACGCAAAAACAAACACAAAAAACACAATCATAACAGAATTATGAAAGTGTGGAAAACACAAAACAGAAAGAAAAAGGATAAATTCATTGGGTTGCCTCCCAACAAGCGCTATTGTTTAACGCCCTTAGCTAGGCATAAGGTGATGGAATCACTTATAGTCATCCTTGGTGCTCAAACCATAAGTAGCCCTCATCATAGATTCATAAGGCAATCTTATTTTCTTTCTAGGAAAGTGCTCCATGCCCTTCTTTAGGGGAAATTGAAATCTAATATTCCCTTCCTTCATATCGATGATAGCACCAATAGTCCTTAGGAAAGGTCTACCAAGAATAATGGGACATGAAGGATTGCAATCTATGTCAAGTACAATGAAATCCATGGGTACATAGTTCTTATTTGCAACAATAAGAACATCATCGATCCTTCCCATGGGTTTCTTGACAGTAGAATCCGCAAGATGCAAATTAAGAGAACACTCTTCAATCTCATGAAAACCAAGAATATCACATAAAGACTTTGGAATCGCGGAAACACTAGCACCCAAATCACACAAAGCATTGCACTCATAGTTTTTGATCTTGATTTTGATAGTAGGTTCCCACTCATCATGAAGTTTTCTAGGTATAGAGACTTCTAGTTCGAGCTTCTCTTCAAGAGATTTCATCATAGCATATACGATATGCGCGGTAAAGGCTTTGCTTTAGCTATAAGCATGTGGAGAGTTTGCTATGGATTGCATCAAAGAAATGCATTCAACCAAGGAAAAACTATCATAATTGAATTCCTTGAAATCTAAAGTGGGAGTTTCATTACTACCCAAAATTTTGATTTCTTCTACTCCACTCTCCACACCTTTATCATCAAGATAGGTGGACTCTGAATCATTGGGGCGTTTTTCAACCAAAGTGGATTCATATCCAGCCCCTTCATCAATAGGTTTGACACACGAAAACAAAGATTCAAGAGGAGTCACACCAAGCACTTTAAGATCTTCGTGATTTGCATCACTAGAACGCACCCTTTTAAACCATTCATGCCTAGCGCGAATTTGGGCGGTTCTTTCTTTGCTCTCATTCATGGAGACACGCATAGCTTTCAAAGTTTCATCCAAGTTGACCTTGGGACGAGCACATCTAACTTTCAAAGCATCAATATCACAAGACATCCTATCAACGCTCTTAGCCAAATTGTCAATTTTGAGTAGTTTTTCCTCTATGGACGCATTGAAAATCTTTTGAGAGTTGATGAACTCTTTGATATTACTCTCTAAATCAGAGGGTAATTTGTTGTGATTTCCATAAGTGTTGTTGTAGGAATTGCCATAATTTTTAGAGGAGTTACTAGGAAAAGCCCTAGGAACATAGTTTCCTCTAAAAGCATTGTTGTTGCCAAAATTGTTCCTACCAACAAAATTAACGTCCAAACTAGCGTTGCTACTCTCAATCAAGGAAGATAGTGGCATGTCATTAGGATCTAAAGGAGCGTTTCTACTAGCAACCAAATTCATAAACTCGTCCATCTTAGGACTAAGCGAGTTAATTTCTTCTATAGCGTGTACCTCTTTGCTAGCAGGTGACCTTTTAGTGTGCCATTGAGAGTAGTTGGTCATGATATTGTCTAGGAGTTTTGTAGCGTCTCCTAACGTGATTTCCATGAACGTTCCACCTGAGGCGGAGTCCAAGATATTGCGAGAAGATAAATTCAAACCAGCGTAAAACATTTGTATAATCATCCACAAACTCAAGCCATGAGCAGGACAATTTATAATCATTAACTTCATCCTCTCCCAAGATTGTGCAACGTGTTCATGATCAACTTGCTTGAAATTCATGATATCGTTACATAAGGAGATTATCTTAGCCGGCGGAAAATACTTGGATATGTAAGCATCTTTGAACTTATCCCAAGAATCGATACTATTTTTAGGCAAAGAAGAAAACCAAGTTTTTGCGCGATCTCGCAACGAGAAAGGAAAAAGCTCCAACTTAATCACGTCATTATCCACATCTCTTTTCTTTTGCATATCGCAAAGCTCAATGAAGGTATTGAGATGGGATGCGACATCTTCACTAGGAAGGCCAGAGAATTGCTCTTTCATAACAAGATTCAGCAAAGCTGCGTTGATTTCATACGATTCTGCACTAGTGGCGGGAGCAATCAGAGTACTAATAAAATCATTATTATTGGTACTCGAGAAGTCGCAAAGTTTGGTGTGTTCAGCTATGGTGACTTCAACAAACAAACAAGAACACAAGCAAGCAAGAAAACTGGCAAAAAGGCAAAAGGCAAAAGAAAACGGCAAAGGAGAAAGGCAAATGAAAACGGAAAATGTGAAGTGGGGGAGAGGAAAACGAGAGGCAACTGGCAAAAAAGTAAATGCAAGAGATGAGTTTGTGAGACCTACTTGGATAGATCTCTCCTTCCCCGGCAACGGCGCCAGAAATACTTCTACTAGTGCAACAAAAGACCTTCCAACGGCGCCAGAAACAAGCGTGCTGACGGGAGACTATTCTTGTCTTGATACTCCTCAACAACGGCACCAGGAATCCTTCTGCTATGGCTACGCCTTTAGGGACTTCCTTGGAAAATATGCAAACGATTCCCCCGTGGCCTTGGAGCCTTGCGTTGGTGTTCCTTCGAAGCGGAAAGGGTGATGTAGCACAGCGGCGGTAAGTATTTCCCTCAGTTTTGAGAACCAAGGTATCGATCCAGTGAAGGAATATCACAAGTACCTGCACAAACACAAAGAGCTTGCACCCAACGCTATGAAGGGGTTGTCAATCCCTTATAGATTGTTTGCCAAGTGAGAAATGAAAGCAACAAAGTAACAAAGAAAAGTAAAAGCAAAGGTGGAAACGATAGGTGTGAATAGACCCGGGGGTCGTAGTGTTCACTAGTGGCTTCTCTCATGAAAGCAAGTAGACGGTGGGTGAACGAATTACTGTCGAGCAATTGATAGAACCACGCAAAGTCGTGACGTCATCTATGGCAATGATTATATCTATAGGCATCACGTCCAAAACAAGTAGACCGATACTTTCTCCATCTACTACTATTACTCCACACGTCGACCGCTATCCAGCATGCATCTAGTGTATTAAGTCCAAAAGAATAGAGTAACGCCTTAAGCAAGATGACATGATGTAGATGGACAATCTCATATCTACGATAAAAGCCCATCTTGTTACCCTTGATGCAACAACATGATGCGTGCCTTGCTGCCCCTTCTGTCACTGGGAAAGGTCACCACACGGTATGAACCCAAAACCAAGCACTTCTTCCATTGCAAGAATCATAGATCTAGTTGGCCAAACAAAACCCAAGACTCGAAGAGACTTACAAGGATATCAAATCATGCATACAAGAAATCAGCAAAGACTCAAATATATATCATAGATAATCTGATCACAAATCCACAATTCATTGGATCTCGACAAACACATCGCCAAAGAGGATTACATCAGATAGATCTCCATGAAGATCATGGAGAACTTTGTATTGAAGATCCAAGAGAGAGAATAAGCCATCTAGCTACTAACTACGGACCCGTAGGTTTGAAGTGAACTACTCACGAGTCATTGGAGGGGCGATGATGTTGATGAAGAAGCCCTCCAACTCCAAAGTCCCCTCCGGCACGGCACCGCGAAGGGTCTCCATATGAGATCTCGCGGAAACGGAAGCTTGTGGCAGCGGAAAAGTGTTTTCGTGGATGCCCAGATTTTTTTTGGATTTTTAGGGAATTTATAGGCCAAAGACCTAGGGCAGGGGAGCGCCAGGGGGGCCACAAGCTAGGTTGTCGTGGCCTCCCCCCTGGCCGCGGCAACAGGGCTTGTGGGCCCCCTGTGGGCCCACTTGCTTGGCCCTCAAGCCTCCCGATCTTCTTCCGTTCTGGAAAAATTTATTTCGGGGATTTTATTCCGTTTGGACTCCGTTCCAAAATCAGATTTGAAAAGAGTAAAAAAAAACAGAAAAAACAGGAACTGGGGCACTGAGTTAATAAGTTAGTCCCAAAAAAGATATAAAAGGTAAACAAAACATCCAAAGTTGACAAGATAACAACGTGAAACCATCAAAAATCACAGATACGTTTGAGACGTATCACTGCTCACTTCTGGCTCCTCCTCTGTTCTTCTCGATGGATTCCTTGGAAGAAAATTCATGTGGAGGAAAGGGGTCAGACAGGGAGACCCCATGTCCCCTCTTCTTTTTGCAATTGCTGCAGATTTTTTGCAAACTTTGGTCAATAGGCTATTAGAGGATGGTCTCATTCAATTGCCAATTCCTTGTCATGAAAGAGACTTCCCCATAGTGCAGTATGCTGATGATACTCTCATAATTCTACATGCAGAAGAATCTCAGTTGCTTGAGTCCAAAAAAATGCTACTTCTGTTCTCCCAATCAACTGGTCTTCAAGTAAACTATCACAAGTCTGCCCTGCTCCCCATCAACATAGATTAAGATCAGCTCCAAAGATTGGCAGATGCTATTGGTTGCAAGGTGTGTTCCTTGCCATTCACCTACCTTGGTTTACCTTTGGGAACAACTAAACCAAGGATAATTGATCTAATGCCATTAGTGGATAACATGGAAAGAAGACTCAGTGCCAGTTCTTCCTTCCTGGCCGAGGGGGGCCGTTTGTAATATTTGAACTCAGCTCTGTCATCGGTACCTATCTTCTTTCTCTGCAGTTTAGATGTTCCTCCAGGGATCCTTAAGAAGCTAGAAAGAATCCAACGACAATGTTTATGGAGAAAGACTGGTCAAGATCATGCCCCCTCTCTTGCTGCCTGGGACCTTGTATGCACACCTAAGATGAAGGGTGAGCTGGGGATCATGAATCTTGCTATCCAGAATGAGGCCCTGCTCCTAAAACATGCAGGCAAGTTTTTGAATAAAGCTGATATTCCCTGGGTCAAGCTGATTTGGAACACATATTATCATAACACAGTTCCCCAAGGTACCTCACTTTGTGGTTCTTTTTGGTGGAAGGACATCTGCAAACGTCTGGATAAGTTCAGAACTGTGACCTATGTTAAACCAAATAGAGGTGACACATTCTTGTTTTGGTCTGATTCCTGGTTGATTGGAGACTCTATCAGACCACTGGCTGCTAGGTTCCAGAGACTGTTCTCTTTTGTTATGGATTCTTTTTGCACTGCCGAGGAAGTTTTCCATGCTTTTCATGAGAACAATATGCTCTCCATGTTCCAGTTACCTCTCTCTGAACAAGCTTACCAAGAGCTGGATTCTGTAAACTCTATGCTTCAGGACATTCATATAAACCAGAATGCTGATGATATCTGGCCCTGGAGTAAAGACTCTAAACCATACACTGCCAAGAAGTATTATATCCATATCCACCAACCCATCACACCAAACCCCTTGCTTAGCTGGATCTGTAAGAGCTTCTGCACTATGAAAATCAAGATGTTTGCCTCGCTGATGATTATGGACAGACTCAAAACTCAAGATATGCTTGAGAGGCGTCACCGGAAGGTGTCTGATTGAAATCTTTGTGTTCTTTGCCATGCCAGGATCAAGGAGGACAGAGATCATTTGTTTTTCAACTGTCTTTTTAGTACCAGGATTTGGAATTATCTCCAGGTCTCATGGCAGGGAAATTCTATGTGGAGTACTTCTTTTTCTGCAAGAAGAGACTTTGATCACCCCTTCTTCACTAAAGTGGTCTTCATTGCTTGCTGGAACATATGGACTGTAAGAAATGCCAAAGTTTTTCATCATCAGCAACCTAGGTTCAGAAAATGGAGGGCTGGCTTTATTCATGATATTTCACTCCTAGCACACAGGATTAAACCTAGTTTTAGGGATGATCTCCTTAGATGGATTGCATTTTTACCTCCTTGAGGTTTGTATCTCCCCTTCATCTCTTGTACATTCTTAACCTCCTTTGTACATGTTAACTCCTTATTAAATAAAGAGAAAATACTGTGGGGTGTTTCCCTACAGTAGCCGGTCAAAAAAAACAGGTATGGTTTTCATGTCTCAAACGTTTCAAAAATGAGTGAGTACAAAGATCCATCAGCATGGAGCTTCTTCATGCATTTTACACCAACATGACTCAAGTGGCAATGCCACAAGTAAGTGGTACTATCATTATTACTTTGTATCTTTTGGCACCAATATTATGAACATGTGTAACACTACGATCGAGATTCAATAAACCATTGAGGTTAATTATTCAAGCAAATGTAATAACTATTATTTATTTTAAATGAATAATCGTATTGCAATAAACACGATCCAATCATGCTCATGCTCAACGCAAACACCAAATAACAATCATTTAGGTTTAACACCAATCCCGATGGTAGAGGAAGTGTGCGATGTTTTGATCACATCAATCTTGGAAACACTTCCAACACTTATCATCACCTGGCCTTTAGCTAGTATCCGTTTATTCCGTAGCTTTCATTTCGTGTTACTAATCACTTAGCAACCGAACTGGTATCCAATACTCTCGTGCGACTAGGAGTACTAGTAAAGTACACATCAACATCATGTATATCAAATATACTTTTGTCGACTTTGCTAGCCTTCTTATCTACCAAGTATCTAGGGTAGCTCCGCCTCAGTGACCGTTCCCCTCATAATAGAAACACTTAGTCTCGGGTTTGGGTTCAATCTTGGGTTAATTTATTAAAGCAGCAACTGGTTTGTCATTTCATGAAGTATCCCGTCTATCCCTTGCCCTTCTTGAAACTATTGGTTTTACTAACCATCAACAATTGATGCTCCTTCTTGATTTCTACTTTCGGAGTGTCAAAAATTGCGAGTTGCTCAAGGATCATCATATCTATCCTTGATATGTTATAGTTCATCACGAAGCTCTAGCAGCTTAGTGGCAGTGACTTTGGAGAACCATCACTATCTCATCTGGAAGATTAACTCCCACTTGATTCAAGCGATTGTTGTACTCAGACAATCTGAGAACATGCTCAACGATTTGAGCTTTTCTCCTCTACTTTGTAGACAAAGAATCTTGTCGGAGGTCTCATACCTCTCAAGAAGGGCACGAGCATGAAATCTCAAATTCATCTCCTAGAACATCTCTTATGTTCCGTAACGTTTCAAAACGTCTTTGGCGCCTTGCTTCTAAGCCTTTAAGTATTGCGTACTGAACTATCACGTAGTCATAAAAAACGTGTATGTTAGATGTTCGCAACATCCACAGATGACGCTCGAGGTGCAGTACACCGAGTGGTGCATTAAGGACATAAGCCTTCTGCGCAGCAATGAGGACAATCCTTAGTTTTACGGACTCAGTCCACAAAGTTGCTACTATCAAATTTCAACTAAATTTTCTCTAGGAACATATAAAAACAGTAGAGCTATAGTGCAAGCTACATCATAATTCGCAAAGACCTTTTGACTATGTTCATGATAATTGGAGTTTAACTAATCAAATTACATAGTAAACTCCCACTGAAAAAGTACATCTCTCTTGTCATTTGAGTGGTACATGATCCAAATTCACTAACTCAAGTCCGATCATCAGTGAGTTGAGAATAGTTTCAGTGGTAAGCATCTCTATGCTAATCATATCAACTATACGATTCATGCTTGACCTTTCGGTCTCATGTGTTCCGAGGCCATGTATGCACATGCTAGGCTCGTCAAGTTTAACCCGAGTGTTCCGCGTGTGCAACTGTTTTGCACCTGTCGTATGTGAACGTTGAGTCTATCCTACCCGATCATCACATGGTGTCTCGAAATGACAAACTGTAGCAACGGTGCACAGTCGAGGAGAACACAATTTCATCTTGAAATTTTAGTGAGAGATCACCTTATAATGTTATCGTCGTTCTAAGCAAAATAAGGTGCATAAAAGGATTAACATCACATGAAATTCATAAGTGACATGATATGTCCATCATCTTGTGCTTCTTGATCTCCATCACTTAAGCACCGACATGATCTTCTTGTCACCGGCGTCACACCATGATCTCCATCATCATGATCTCCATCAACGTGTTGCCATCGAGGTTGTCGTGCTATCCATGCTATTACTACTAAAGCTACTACCTAGCAATATAGTAAACACATCTGCAAACACAAATGTTAGTTTAAATACAACCCTATGGCTCCTGCCGGTTGCCGTAGCATCGACGTGCAAATCAATATTAACTATTACAACATGATCATCTCATACATCAAATATATCACATCACGTCATTGGCCATATCATATCACAAGCATACCCTGCAAAAACAAGTTAGACGTCCTCTAATTTGTTATTGCATGTTTTACGTGGCTGCTATGGGTATCTAGTATGATCGCATCTTACTTACGCAAAAAACACAATGGAGATGTGAAAATTGCTATTTAACCTCTCCAAGGACCGCCTCGGTCAAAACCAATTAAACTAAAGTTTGAGAAACCGACACCCGCCAGTCATCTTTATGCAACGATGTTATATGTCAACCGATGAAACCAGTCTCTCGTAAGCGTAAGAGTTATGTCGGTCCGGGCCGCTTCAATCCAACAATACTGCTGAATCAAGAAAAGACTAAGGAGGGCAGCAAATCGAACATCACCGTCCACAAAACCTTTTGTGTTCTACTCGAGATAACATATACGCATGAACCTAGCTCATGATGCCACTATTGGGGAACGTTGCATGGGACACAAAAAATTTCCTACGCACGCGAAGACCTATCATGGTGATGTCCATCATCGAGTTGTAGATCGCACAACGGGAAGCGTTAAGAAACGGGGTTGATGTAGTGGAACGTCTTCACGTCCCTCAAACCGTCCCACGAACCGTCCCATGATCCGTCCCACGATCCGTTCCGATCTAGTGCTGAACGGACGGCACCTCCGCGTTCAGCACGCGTACAGCTCGATGACGATCTCAGCCTTCTTGATCCAGCAAGAGATGCGAATAAGTAGATGAATTCTCCAGCAGCGTGACGGCGCGCCAGTGTTGGTGATGATCTATTCCTGCAGGCTTCGCCCGAGCTCCGCAGAAATCTAATCTAGAGGAAGAACTACGAGGTGTAGGTTTGAGTTGCACGTGGAAAAGTTGTGTCTCAAATCAGCCCTAAACCAATATATATAGGAGGGAGGGGAGGGCTAGCCTTGAGGCAATAGGCCTCAAGGGTGCGCCGGACAAGGGAGGAGGAGGACTCCTCCTCCAATTCGGTTTGGGAAGGAAGAGCCTTCCCACCTCCCTCTTTCCCTTTTCTTTTTCTTTTCTTTTTGGTATATTCTTATGTGGCGCCATGGGCTCCTTGGGCTGACTCCACCAGCCCACTAAGGACTTGTGGCGCCACCCTAGGGCCTTGGGCTCACTCCCGGGTGGGTGGGCCCCTCCCGGTGAACACCCGGAACCCATTCGTCACACCCGGTACACTGCCGGAATTGCCCGAAACTTTCTGGTAACCAAATGAAACCATCCTATATATCAATCTTCATTTCCGGACCATTTAGGAAACCCTCGTGACGTCCGTGATCTCATCTGGGACTCCGAACAACATTCGGTAACAACACATATAACTCAACTATACTAAAACATCGCCGAACCTTAAGTGTGCAGACCCTGCGGGTTCGTAAACTATGTAGACATGCCCCGAGGTACCCCTTGGTCAATATCCAATAGCGGGACCTGGATGCCCATATTGGATCCTACATATTCTCTGAAGATCTTATCAGTTGAACCTTAGTGTCAAGGATTCATATAATCCCGTATGTCATTCCCTTTGTCCTTCGGTATGTTACTTGCCCGAGATTTGATCGTCGGTATCCGCATACCTATTTCAATCTCGTTACGAGCAAGTCTCTTTACTCGTTCTGTAATACAAGATCCCGTGACTTACACTTAGTCACATTGCTTGCAAGGCTTATGTGTGATGTTGTATTACCGAGTGGGCCCCGAGATACCTCTCCGTCACACGGAGTGACAAATCCCAGTCTTGATCCATACTAAGTCAACGAACACCTTCAGAGATACCTGTAGAGCACCTTTATAGTCACCCAGTTATGTTGCGATGTTTGATGCACACAAGGTATTCCTCTGGTGCGAGTGAGTTATATGATCTCATGGTCATAGGAATAAATACTTGACACGCAGAAAACGATAGCAATAAAATGACATGATCAATATGCTACGTATATAATTTGGGTCTTGTCCATCACATGATTCTCTTAATGATGTGATCCCGTTATCAAGTGACATCACTTGCCTATGGCCAGGAAACCTTGCCCATCTTTGATCAACAAACTAGTCAACTAGAGGCTCACTAGGGACAGTGTGTTGTCTATGTATCCACACATGTATTTGAGTTTCCAATCAATACTATTCTAGCATGGATAATAAACGATTATTATGAACATGGAAATACAATAATAACTAATTTATTATTGCTTCTAGGGCATATTTCCAACAGTCTCCCACTTGCACTAGAGTGAATAATCTAGTTCACATCACCATGTGATTTTAAAGAATCCAACACCCATATACTTCCGGGGTCTGACCACGTCTTGCTCGTTAGAGAGGTTTTAGTCAATGGTTTTGAAACTTTCAGATCCGTGTGTGCTTTACAAATCTTTATGTCATCTTATAGATGCTGGTAGTACGTGCTATTCGGAAGTACTCCAAATATCTACTCTACTATACGAATCCGTTTTACTACTCATAGTTATTCGGATTAGTGTCAAAGCTTGCATGGACGTAACCCTTTACGACGAACTCTTCAATCACCTCCATAATCGAGAAAAATTCCTTAGTCCATTAGTTACTAAGGATAACTTTGACCGGTATTTAGTGATTTAATCCTGGATCACTCTCTGTACCTCTTAATAGACTTCTGGCAAGGCACACATCAGGTGCGGTACACAGCATGGCATACTTTAGAGTCTACGGCTAAGGCATAGGGGACGACCTTCGTCCTTTGTCTTTCTTCTGTCGTGGTCGGGCTTTTGAGTCTCACTCAAATTCACACCTTACAACATACCCAAGAACTCTTTCTTTGTTGATCTATTTTGAACTCCTTCATAAAATTGTCAAGGCATGCATTTCATTTGAAAGTTCTGCTTAGCATTTTGATCTATCTCCATAGATCTTGATGCTCATGTTTCAAGTAGTTCTATCCAGGTCTTCCTTTGAAAAAAAACCCTTTCAAACAACCTTTATGCTTCACAGAAATTCTACATTACTTCCGATCAACAATATGTCAACCACATATACTTTATCAGAAATACTATAGTGCTCCCACTCACTTCTTTGGAAATACAAGTTTTCTCATAAACCTTGTACAAACCAAAAAGCTTTGATCATTTCATCAAAGCGTATATTACAACTCCGAGATGCTTGCACTAGTCCATAAAAGGATCGCTGGAGCTTGCATATTTGTTAGTATCTTTAGGAACGACAAAACCTTCTGTTTGTATCACATACAATCTTTCCTCAAGGAAACCGTCGAGGAAACAATATTTTGACATCCTATGTGCAATATTTCATAAATAATGCAGCAACTACTAACATAATTCTCACAGACTTTTAGCATCACTACGAGTGAGAAAGTCTCATCATAGTCAACTATTTGATCTTGTCGGAAACATCTTTGCGACAAGTCGAGCTTTTCTTAATGGTGAATAGTCACCATCATCGTTTGTTTTCCTTTCAAATATCCATCTTTACTCAATAGTCCTATGACCATCAAGTACTTCTTCCAAAGTCTACACTTTGTTTTCATACATGGATCCTCTCTCGGATTTCATGGCCTCCAGCCATTTGTCGGAATCCGGGCCCACCATTGCTTCTCCATAGCTCGTAGGTTCATTGTTGTTCAACAACATGACCTCCAAGACAGGGTTACCGTACCACTCTGCAGCAGTATGCGATCTTGTTGACCTACGAGGTTTGTAGTAACTTGATCCGAAGCTCAATGATCACCATCATCAGTTTCCACTTCAATTGGTGTAGGCGCCACAGGAACATCTTCCTGCGCCCTGCTACACACCGTTGAAGTGATGGTTCACTAACCTCATCAAGTTCCACCACCCTCCCACTCAATTCTTTCTAGAGAAACCTTTCCTCGAGAAAGGACCCGTTTCTAGAAACAAACACTTTCTACCGGATCTGAGATAGGAGATGTATCCAACTGTTTTGGATATCCTATGAAGATGCTTTTATCCGCTTTTGGGTTCGAGCTTATCAGATTGAAACTTTTCCACATAAGCGTCGCAGCCCCAAACTTTTAAGAAACGACAGCTTAGGTTTCTCCAAACCATAGTCTATACTGTGTCATCTTAATGGAAATACGCGGTGCCCTATTTAAAGTGAATGTGGTTGTCTCTAATGCATAACCCATAAACTATAGTGGTAATTCGATAGGAGACATCATAGTATGCGCTATATCCAATTGGGCGCGGCTATGACGTTTAGTCACATCATCACACTATGTTGTTCTAGGTGGCATGAACTGTGAAACAATTTCCACATTGTCTTAACTGCGTACCAAAACTCGTAACTCAGATATTCATCTCTATGATTGTATCGTAGACTGTTTATCCTCTTGTCACAACGATCTTCACTCTGAAATAGCTTTGAACTTTTCAATATTTCAGACTTGTGGTTCATCAAGTAAATACTCCTGTATCTACTCAAATCGTAAGTAAAGTAAGAACATAACAATATCCACTGCTTGCCTCAGCACTTATTGGACTGTACACATCAAAAATGTATTACTCTGAACAAGTTACTCTCTTGTTTCATGTGGCATGATCTACATGTCTCAAGTGATTCAAAATCAAGTGAGTCTAAAGGATCCATCCGCATGGAGTTTCTTCATGTGTTTATACCAACAGGTATGGTTTGCATGTCTCAAACGTTTTCAAAAATGAGTGAGTACAAAGATCCATCAGCATGGAGCTTCTTAATGCATTTTATACCAACATGACTCAAGTGGCAGTGTCACAACTAAGTGGTACTATCATTATTACTTTGTATCTTTTGGCACCAATATTATGAACATGTGTAACACTACGATCAAGATTCAATAAACCATTGAAGGTAATTATTCAAGCAAATGGAACAACTATTATTCCTTTTAAATGAATAATCGTATTGCAACAAACATGATCCAATCATGTTCATGCTCAACGTAAACTCCACATAACAATTATTCAGGTTCAACACCAATCCCGATGGTAGAGGGAGCGTGCGATGTTTGATCACATCAACCTTGGAAACACTTCCAACACTTATCGTCACCTCGCCTTTAGCCAGTCTCCGTTTATACCGTAGCTTTAATTTCGAGTTACTAATCACTTAGCAACCGAACCGGTATCCAGTACCCTCATGCTACTAGGAATACCAGTAAAGCACACATCAATATCATGTATATCAAATATACTTCTGTCGACTTTGCCAGCCTTCTTATCTACCAAGTATCCAGGGAAGCTCCGCCTCAGTGACCGTTCCCCTCATAACAGAAGCACTTAGTCTCGGGTTTGGGTTCAATCTTGGGTTTCTTCATTAGAGCAGCAACTGGTTTGCCGTTCCATGAAGTATCCCTTCTAGCCCTTGCCCTTCTTGAAACTAGTGGTTTTACTAACCAACAACAATTGTTGCTCCTTCTTGATTTCTACTTTCGCAGTGTCAAACATTGCGAATCACTCTAGGAACATCAAATATATCCTTGATATGTTATAGTTCATCACGAAGCTCTAGCAGCTTAGTGGCAGTGACTTTGGAGAACCATCACTATCCTATCTCGCAGATTAACTCCCACTTGATTCAAGCGATTGTTGTACTCAGACAATCTGAGAACATGCTCAACGATTTGAGCTTTTCTCCTCTACTTTGTAGGCAAAGAATCTTGTCGGAGATCTCATACCTCTCAACAAGGGCACGAGCATGAAATCTCAAATTCATCTCCTAGAACATCTCTTATGTTCCACGACGTTTTCAAAACGTCTTCGGCGCCTTGCTTCTGAGCCATTAAGTATTGCGCACTGAACTATCACGTAGTCATCAAAAACGTGTATGTCATATGTTCGCAACATCCACATACGATGCTTGAGGTGCAGCACACCGAGTGGTGCATTAAGGACATAAGCCTTCTGCGCAGCAATGAGGACAATCCTCAGGTTTACGGACTCGGTCCGCAAAGTAGCTACTATCAACTTTCAACTAAATTTTCTCTAGGAACATATAAAAACAGTAGAGCTATAGAGCAAGCTACATCGTAATTCACAAAGACCATTAGACTATGTTCATGATAATTAGTTCAATTAATCGTATTACTTAAGAACTCCCACTCAAAAGGTACATCTCTCTAGTCATTTGAGTGGTACATGATCCAAAACCACTATCTCAAGTCCGATCATCATGTGAGTCGATAATAGTTTCAGTGGTAAGCATCTCTATGCTAATCATATCAACTATACGATTCATGCTCGACCTTTCGGTCTCATGTGTTCCGAGGCCATGTCTGCACATGCTACGCTCGTCAAGCTTAACCCGAGTGTTCCGCGTGTGCAACTGTTTTGCACCCGTTGTATGTGAACGTTGAGTCTATCACACCCGATCATCACGTGGTGTCTCGAAACGACGAACTGCAGCAACGGTGCACAGTCGGGGATAACACAATTTCGTCTTGAAATTTTAGTGAGAGATCGCCTCATAATGCTACCATCGTTCTAAGCAAAATAAGGTGCATAAAAGGTTTAACATCACATGCAATTCATAAGTGACATGATATGGCCATCATCATGTGCTTCTTGATCTCCATTACCAAAGCACCGGCACGATCTTCTTGTCACCGGCGCCGCACCATGATCTCCATCATCATGATCTCTATCAACGTTCGCCATCAGGGTTGTCGTGCTACTTATGCTATTACTACTAAAGCTACGTCCTAGGAATATAGTAAACGCATCTACAAACACAAACGTTAGTTCAAAGACAACCCTATGGCTCCTGCCGGTTGCCGTACCATCAACGTGCAAGTCGATATTAACTATTACAACATGATCATCTCATACATCCAATATATCACATCACGTCATTGGCCATATCATATCACAAGCATACCCTGCAAAAACAAGTTAGACGTCCTCTAATTTGTTGTTGCATGTTTTACGTGGCTGCTATGGGTATCTAGTAGATCGCATCTTACTTACGCAAAAACCACAACGGAGATGTGCAAATTGCTATTTAACCTCTTCAAGGACCGCCTTGGTCAAAACCAATTCAACTAAAGTTGACGAAAATGACACCCGCCAGTCATCTTTATGCAACGAGGTTGCATGTCAATCAATGAAACCAGTCATTCGTAAGCGTACGAATAATGTCGGTCCGGGCCGCTTCAATCCAACAATACCGCTGAATCGAGAAAAGACTAAGGAGGGCAGCAAATCGAACTTCACCGTCCACAAAACCCTTTGTGTTCTACTCGAGATAACATCTATGCATGAACCTAGCTCATGATGCCACTGTTGGAGAACGTTGCATGGGAAACTAAAAATCTCCTACGTACACGAAGACCTATCATGGTGATGTCCATCTACGAGAGGAGATTTGGATCTACGTACCCTTGTAGATCGCATAGCAGGAAGCGTTAAGAAACACAGTTGACGTAGTGGAACGTCTTCACGTCCCTCGATCAGCCCCATGAACCATCCCACGATCCGTCCCACGAACCGTCCCGCGATCCGTCCCACGAACCGTCTCATGATCCGTTGCACGAACCGTCTTGCGACCCGTCTCACGATCCGTTCCGATCTAGTGCCGAAGGAACGGCACCTCCGCATTCAGCACACGTACAGCTCGACGATGATCTCGGCCTTCTTGATCCAGCAAGCAAGACGGAGTAGATGAGTTCCCCGGCAGCGTGACGGCGCTCCGGTGGTGGTGAAGGATCTACTACTGCAAGGCTCCGCCCGAGCTCCGCAGAAATACGATCTAGAGGAAGAACTATGGTGTCTAGATCTGAGTTGCACGTGGCAAAAGTTGTCTCAAATCAGCCCTAAATCACCACTATATATAGGAGGGAGGGGGAGGATACTTGCCATGCGGACCAAGTCCCCACAGTGCGCCGGCCAAGAGGAGAGGAGGAGTCCTACTCCAATCCTAGACCAACTAGGATTGTAAAGTGGGGTCCTCTTCCTTCCCACCTTTCTTTTTTTTCTTTGGTTTTTTCTCTATGGCGCATAGGCCTTCTTGGGCTGTCCCACCAGCCCATTAAGGGCTGGTGCGCCACCCACAAGTTCTTTGGGCTTCCCCGGGGAGGGTTTCCCACCTCCCGGTGAACTTCCGGAACCTATTCGTCACTCCCGGTACATTCCAGGTAATGCCCGAAAACTTTCCGGTAACCAAATGAAGTCATCCTATATATCAATCTTTGTCTCCGGACCATTCCGGAAACCCTCGTGACGGCCGTGATCTCATCTGGGACTCCGAACAACATTCGGTAACCAAACATATAACTCAACTATACTAAAACATTGTCGAACCTTAAGTGTGCAGAGCATGCGGGTTCGAGAACTATGTAGACATGCCCCGATGTACCCCTCGGTCAATATCCAATAGCGGGACCTGGATGCCCATATTGGATCCTACATATTCTCCGAAGATCTTATCGGTTGAACCTCAATGTCAAGGATTCATATAATCCCGTATGTCATTCCCTTTGTCCTTCGGTATGTTACTTGCCCGAGATTCGATCGTCGGTATCCGCATACCTATTTCAATCTCGTTACCAGCGAGTCTATTTACTCGTTCTGTAATACAAGATCCCGTGACTTACACTTAGTCACATTGCTTGCAAGGCTTATGTGTGATGTTGTATTACCGAGTGGGCCCCGAGATACCTCTCCGTCACACGGAGTGACAAATCCCAGTCTTGATCCATACTAACTCAATGAACACCTTCGAAGATACGTGTAGAGCACCTTTATAGTCACCCAGTTACGTTGCGACGTTTGATGCACACAAGGTATTCCTCCGATGCCAGTGAGTTATCTGATCTCATGGTCATAGGAATAAATACTTGACACACAGAAAACGATAGCAAGAAAATGACACGATCAATATGCTACGTATATAATTTGGGTCTTGTCCATCACATGATTCTCCTAATGATGTGATCCCATTATCAAGTGACAACACTTGCCTATGGCCAGGAAACCTTGGCCATCTTTGATCAACGAACTAGTCAACTAGAGGCTCACTCGGGACAGTGTGTTGTCTATGTATCCACACATGTATTTGAGTTTCCAATCAAAAAAATTCAAGCATGGATAATAAACGATTATTATGAACAAGGAAATATAATAATAACTAATTAACTATTGCCTCTAGGGCATATTTCCAACAGGTGCGACGCTCCTGTGGCCCAAACATGAGCGCCATCACACCCCGTGCGACCACAAAAGCGCGGTTGCGTGCCCGTGTAGCCCAAACATGAGCGGAATCGTGCCCTGCGTGGCTGCAGGAGCACGACACCAGGAGAGTCGTTATGGGAGGCGGCTAGGCGCCTGCCCAGTGTAGTGCAAGCCAAGCGGCATTCCTTCCATCTGCCCGCGACGGTTCTCCAAGAGGGCGTGACACTAAAGACCTTATTGAGATGACTAGCATGGGTGGCCAACCAGTGAGCCATAGCTTTGTCACTTAGATGTCTCGGTGCTGCAAGGACAAGTCCTCACACAGACGCTGTGTCTAACCCCCCCCACCATGGAACCATCATAGGATGGTTGCGGGGGCGCGTTAGCACCTGGCAGTGGCGAAACACCAGAACTTAAGATTTAGACAAACGACACCATCTCAAGTGAAGGTTAATCGAGTCTGTTACACATCTAGAAAACACCCACTCGAGGCCATACAAAATACAGGGAATTTCTTGATTCGAACAGCCCAAAAGGTCACCTTGCGACCATGCTGCCGACGGAGCGTCATGCCGCTTGACGACGCGTGCCGTGGAGGTCCACCCCTCGGGTGGGGGAGGTGGCGGCCAGCTCCTGAGGCTTCAAGGGCCCGTGGGGTCCTAAAACCTTGCAATGCATGCGTGGCTCGCACCTCTTGCAGCTTGCCGATCTCCTGAGTGGCGAACTCATGTACCCGAGGCGCTTGGCACCACACCTCTGGCTCATGGGGCACACACTGGGGTACGCCTCCACATGGTCCCTGAGCGCCCCCTCATCACACCGACCAAGCCATGTGGCTTCCAGGCGGGGGGCCCCCGAGCCCGGCCTGATGTGGGCGCCTGAAAGCACAATTGCCCCCTAGGGTGGTTTTGCTAACTGATCACAATATACGCATCATTGGACAAATATGTTTATCCAAGTATATTTTAGAAAAGTTCAAAAGATGCTTTGGCAATGGCTTATGTGGAGATGCCCCTTGATGCAAGAAAGGAATAAGATTGGCTCAATCTTCAAGCTAGAAGACTCTTCATTTTATATTTTTGAGAAATCATTTTTGAGTCCATAGAAAAGCAAATACTATTAAAAGGGGGTGAGGTATTAAAATGACCTGGTTGCTCAAGTGCTCAAAGTTAGCGACCAAAATACTCAGTCATTTTTTCCACATAACCATTCTATCCAATTCCACATACTCAAATTCGGTGCCACCAACTTTCCTATTTCGGTCCCACCAAGTTTGACCTCACACAGAACCCTAACCATTCCCACCCAATCGGTGCAACCGAAACCATATCGGTGCTACCGAGTTCAAGGTGACCAACTTTCTGTTGACTCAGTAAACAAAATCGAAATTTCCGAGTTTGAGTATCGGTGTCACCGAGTTGTGTCATCTGACCGTTAGCCACCTTTTCGGTGCCACAGAGTTGTGTATATCGGTCCCACCGAGATTCAAAAGTTGTTGCCTTTTGTGCGAGTCAGTACCGCCGAGTTTATGACTTCAATGTCATCGAGTTTGCCACTTTAGGTGTAACGGTTGGATTTTGTGTGCTGCCTATATATACCCCTTCACCCACCTCTCATTCGTGGGAGAAGCACTCAGAACGCACACTTTATTGCCAGATCCATTTTTCTGAGAGAGAGCCACTTACTCATGTGTTGAGACCAAGATATTCCAATCCAATCATTTGAAACTTGATCTCTAGCCTCCCCAAACTGCTTTCCACCAAATCAATCACTTCTACCCACGCCTATTCTCTAAGAGAGTGATTTTGTGTTGAGGGGACTATCTTTAGAAGCAGAAGAGCAAGAAGTTCGGCTATCTACCACATCTATTACCTTTTCTAGGGTGGTGCCTCCTAGATTGGTTAGGTGTCGCTTGGGAGCCTCCTACTTAGTGTTGTGGAGTTGAACCAAGATGTTTGTAAGGGCAAGGAGATCGCCTACTTCTTGAAGATCTATTGTGAGTGAGGCTAGTCCTTCGTGGGCGGAAGCCGTGGTGGAATAGACAAGGCCGCTTTTTCATGAACCCTTTGTGGGTGGAGCCCTCTGTGGACTCTCGTAGCCGTTACCCTCCGTGGGTTGAAGTCTCTGGTAACATGGACGTACGATAGCGCCACCTATCAGAACCATGCCAAAAATCACCGTGTCAACCTCATGCGTTTGATCTCCCTACCGTACTCCTTTAATTTACACTTGCATGTTTGACATTCCGCTGTTACACTCTTAGAACTACATATGTCGGGTGTACTTGACTTGCTATAACTGCCAAAACTGCCCCTCAAGTAAAATTGGGAAAAGGCAAAAAAAATATATTGTCAAGTAGTCTAATCACCCCCACCTCTAGACATACTTTCGATCCTACAAGTGGTATCGGAGCTTTGGTCTCCATTGCATTGGTTTCACAACCTAGGAGAGTATGGCGTTTAGTGAGGGAAATTATCACCATAGAGGTCCATACTTCGATGGCACTAGTTTTGCTAGTTGGGAGCATAATATGAAAATGCATATTCTTTGCTTTAATCCTCATGTTTGGGTTGTTATTCGTGTAGGTGTGCAAGGTAACTTCTTTGGAGAAGGGCATGAACCGGATCGTGATGCGACTGCCGATGAACTGAACAGGTTGCAACTCAATGCACAAGCCTGCGACATCATCTTCAACTGTTTATGCTCCGAAGAATTCAACAAAATCAACCGCCTTGAGAATGCGAAAGAAATTTGGGATAATTTGATCGATATGCATGAAGGTATTGATTCTGTCAGAGAATCTAAGTTGGATGTGCTTCAAAGTCAGCTTGACAAGTTCAAGATGAAGGATGATGAAGGTGTCGTTTAAGTGTACTCTAGGCTAGCTCCCATCACCAATGAGATTGCGGGCTTAGGAAGCGAAGAGATGACAGAAAAATTCATCATCAAGAAGATACTTAGAGTTCTTGATGGAAAATATGACACCGTGTGCACATTGATCCAAATGATGCGGAACTACAAAGATCTGAAGCCAATTGAAGTCATTGATAGGACTATTGCTCATGAGATGTCATTCAAGGACAAAGATGAGCTGCACAACAAGTCAAGCGGCGCTTAAAAAGCTTCATGTGATTCTCTAGCTACTTCAAAGGACAATCTTGTCACTGATGAAGAGATAAGCCTCATGGTCAGAAAATTCAACAAGTTCTACAAGAGTAGAGGAAAAGATAGAAACTCAAACTCAAGACATGATGAGAAGTGTTCATCCACTCGTGACTGAAACTTTCACAACCGTGGGAAGCCCGGACACTACTCCAATGAGTGCTCGGCTCCCTACAAACAAAGAGAAGAGTCACTCGCACCGAGAGAATGAGTAGAGAAGATCATTATGAGTGAAGACACTCACGGAGAGGCAAAGAATCGGAGAAGAAGGACAAATACACCAAGAGCGGCTCAAGAAAAAGAAATCAAGCTCATGTTGGTGAATGGATTTCTAGCTCCGAGTGTGACAACCAATCTAAGAGAAGCTACCACTCCAACTCCGACTATAGTCAAGATGAAGGTGTTGTTGGCATTGCCCTTGTTTCCTCCAACTCCTACGACCTATTTAATTCACCAAATGAGGGGTTCGGAAACTGCTTCATGGCTAAAGGCCCCAAGGTATCACACCCCGAGTATCTTGAGTTTAATAGTGATGAGGATGACTTGTTAGGAGAAGATGACTTGCTTTTTTGATAAAACTAGTGATTGCAATGAAAATGAACTTGTTAATTATCATGCTAGTCAACAGAAATGGAGTGATGATGATAAGAAAGAAATTGAACGACTAACTCAAGAATTAAAAACTCTTAAGTTAGCTCATGAAACTACTCTAGAAGATCATAAAGAGCTTGCAAGAACTCATGAGAAGCTATGCTTTGAGAAGCTTAATTTGGAGCAAGAGCATGAGTCCCTAAAAGCGACCAACGATGATCTTCGAAAGAATTCTTCTTATCTAGACAAATGATTACTCTTTTCTAATTTTTTCCACAAGTTAAACCAAAGAACACTAGTAATGAAGGCAAGAAAGTTTCTTCATTTAGTAACAACAATGCTAAAGCTAAATCCAATAATGTTTTTGCTAGTTTCTCTCTTGATTCCACTAATGATTCCCTTAGCCAAGTTACACTTGAGAAAGAAAACGATTTATTGAAAGGGATTATAGAGAGAAGTGTCTTCAAGAGTCTTGCCGGAATTAAACAATTTGAGGAAATTGTTCGCAAGCAAGGAGGACTTCGGAAGAAACAAGGTGTTGGCTACTTCAACGTCAACGGAGATGATGGGGAAGAAGGACCATATCCCATTCCTAAGTTTGTTTCTCAAGAGGAGAAGGATGATCCTACTCCTCCCAAAGGGACAAGCTCATAAGATGGCCTTCTACCACAAGACCACAAGGGCAAGGGAAAGCTTCAAGATAACATAGACTTATATGAAGAAGTATCCCAAGTCAAGGTCAAGTGGATTCCCAAGGACACTACTACCACTACATCATCTAGTGCTACCACAACTCTAAGGATTCCCATCAAGTTGATGTGGATCCCCAAGAGGAAGAACTAGAAAGTTCTTGAGGGGTGACTCCGCCAATAAAATTCACTCGTATTCATTTTGGCAAGAACTATATGGAATCAACCTCAACATATGCATTAGCTCAAGGAGTCACATATTCCCTCAAAGGTAAGAAAGGAACAGGGTAATTAATGCATCTTTTGACACCATCCCATGTGTGTTTCACTCCATGTCCATAGATATTCTTGCATATGTTCCTTTTGCTTTGGGACTAACCCATGTAGGTGAGAAGAGTAAGAAACAACAAGATTGCTTCCAACTCAAGATGATCTTAATCAACATTGAGCATCCACCACTACTTCATCTACTTGAAGTCTTCTACGAAAAAACCCAATGTTAGTTTATCCCTCGTAGGGGGGATGTCATATCAAGGGGGAGCTTTACTCTAAATATTGAGTATGAGCATCTCCTAAGGATATGAACACATTAATGCTTATGTAAAAGTAGTAATCCCACTTGTGCTTAACGATGAGTATGACCTATGATCAAGTATTCTTACTTGGCTCCTAAGTCAATATACTCATATATAGATGACTTAGTCATAGCCCAAGTGCTTGATAGATACTAGGATGTTTTTGCGTGTTCACCATATATTATCTATCATCTTATTGTGTGAGCATGTTGGTCTGCATGGTTTTGCACATTCGAGGACATCCAATTGTTGTTATTTGGCTCTTGCTTTATATTTTTCCAATTGGATGAACAACAATGCCTAGGAGCCTCCTCTATCTATCTATGCTATCTCATCTCAATTTCTATTCATGTTTCATCACAGAACTTGAACAAGCACTTGTCGATCCCTCTGTGTGAAGGAGCACCCGGTGTTTAGTATCGTCAAAGGCTGCCTTCCAAATCCTCTTCATGAATCTCGATGAAACCAACTTCCCAAACTCGGTTCCACCGAATTTGGAAAGTTAATCTGGTTTTTCAATCTCGGTACCACCCAAATCACCAACTCGGTTACACTGAGTTTCCCTGTCAGCTGACAGTAGAGGAACTCAGTGACACCGATTTTGTAATCTCGGTGACACCCACAGTTTGGGGGTATATATTCTGGCACACGGGTCTTTGAAATCAGTTCCTCAAAAACCCTTCGATTCAAACCCTAAGCTGCCCCGAAGGACCCCTGGTCGTCGCCTTTGTCTCCCCAAGTGCTTCCGCCATTGGGAATCGCCGCCGTAGCCGGACCGCCACCAAGCTAGGGTACAGTTCTGATCTCCTTCTGCGCTCCTTTAATTCAACTCATGTGCATTAGGAAGTTTTCTCTACAAGCCACCATGTGCACATTCTTCCTTCCACCAGAGTATCTCGTAGCATAGAGAACAATGAGATTTTGGATCTGATCTGCAATAGCATGCAACTCGGTGAGACCTAGTTGGTAGAATTGGTTCCACCGATTTCACTTTTAGGGTTCCTGAGAAGCAACTTGGTGAGACCGAGCAATTCTTTTCGGTGACACCGAAATAGACAGCCAAGTTTTTGTTATTTGAGTAGACTTTCTCGGTGACTCCGAAATTACCAACCCGAAGCTACAGATTTACATTGTGCAGAAGATCATACCCTAAGTTTCTGAATTCAAATTTTGAAAAATCCTTCTGTGTTTTGTGATGTTCAACCCTTCTGCTCCTCTATATCTATTTTACAAGATTGTTGTTTGCTGGTTTGCTACTGAGTTGTTGCTTGTGTGCCAAGATGTTTGGATCTGGGGATAGCCAGAATGATTTCAGAGAATACAGTGTTGAGATGGATTAAGGCACAAGTCCTTAGAAAGCTGACTCTGACTCTGGATCTTACAACTCCCATGGCTTGCCCAAGGTAGCCACCAGGCAGAGGAAGAAGCTGAACTAAGATGAAGAGGACTCAGATTTTGTGCCACAAGAAACTTCAGTTCCTCCAAAGGCTCCTAAGAAGACTGTCAGGAAAGAGTACGCAAGACCTGCGATCTTAGAGCTCATGAGTCTGCAAGGCATAACACGACACTCTCCAGTGATAAACCTGCTAAGAAGGCTGGTGTGAAGAGAGACAGGAAGAGGATAGTTCATGTTGCTGGAAGACCTACTTCTATGTATGAGGATCGAGAAGATGCTGCTGGAGAAGATAAGATCCCAGCTCCTCCTAAGGAGAAGAAGCTCAAGGCTTATGCCATGCCCAGGAAATCTGCTCCTAAGCCTCTTTCCAAAGCTAAAAAGGTTGTAGCTCATAGGAAAACTACGAAGGATATCCTGCAGTTGCCAAAGAGAAAGGCCCTTCTTCTAGTGCCTTTGCTACAGAGGAAGAAGATGAGAATGCACCAATTCTCACAAAGCTCCGACCAAATCTGCAGTGCACAATGTTGCTCACCTAGTAGTTGAAGATATGAAGAATAGGAAAGATGCACGCTTGAGGAAATGGAGAGATGCAAATCCATATGCCATAAGGAGAAGAACTGTTGTTGATCCAAGGTTTCACACCAAGGAACAACGAGACTTTTATGAGACTATTTTGTATGACAAAAGTCCAGCTGTAAGTGACATGAGATAAGTTGACTGGGCTTACATCAAAGAAACTACAAATTTCTTTCCCCATGTGCAGGAAAATTTCAAATCTGTGGACATTGAAGATTTTGTTGGAAAAGAGATGACCCCATGGAATGATGAGTTGATTATGCAATTTTACTCAACCGTTCATTACTATGGAGATGGTTCTATTGTTTGGAAGACTGATGGTCACCAGTATGAGTCTACGATTGATGAGTGGGCCGCTATCATTGGTGCCCCTAACCAAAGTGATGTTGATGTGTATTCTCAAGCAAAGATGGGTGCTACTTCTTGAGCTTGCCTTGATTGTCCCTTGAAGAGGAAAGGGTGATGCAGCAAAGTAGATAAGTATCTCCCTCAGTTTGTTGAGAACCAAGGTATCAATCCAGTAGGAGGAACAAGCAAGGCCCCAATCTTAGCACCTACGCAAACAATCAAACACTTGCACCCAACGCAAAAAAGGGGTTGTCAATCCCTTCACAGTTATTTGCAAGGATGAGATCTAATAGAGAAAGATATAAAAGATTGCTAGAACTAAAACTAAAACAAAACTAAATAAATGGCAGCAATATATATTTGGTATTTTTGGTTTATAGATCTGAAAGTATAATATGGAAAAAGACCCGGGGGCCATAGGTTTCACTAGAGGCTTCTCTCATGAAGGAAAATAATACGATGGGTGAAAAAATTATTGTCGAGCAATTGATAGAGAAGTGAATAATTATGAAGATATACAAGGCAATGATTATGCATATAGGCATCACGTTCGTGTCAAGTAGATCGAAACGATTCTGCATCTACTACTATTACTCCACACATCGACCGACTCTTGCCTGCATCTAGAGTATTAAGTTCATTAAGAACAGAGTAACACATTAGGTAAGATGACATGATGTAGAGGGATAAACTCAAGCAATATGATGAAAAATCCATATTTTTATCCTCGATGGCAACAATGCAATACGTGCCTCGCTACCCCTACTTTATTACTGGGTGAGGACACCGCAAGATTGAACCCAAAGCTAAGCACGTCTCCCATTGCAAGAATTACCAATCTAGTTGGCCAAACGAAACCAATAACTCGAAGGGACTTGCTAAGATCTGAAATCGTGCATACAAGAATTCGGAGAAGATTCAAATAATAATCATAGATAATTTGATCATAAACCCACAATTCATCGGATCTTGACAAACACACCACAAAAGATTATTACATCGGATAGATCTCCATGAAGATCATGAAGAACATGGTATTGAAGAACAAAGAGAGAGAAGAAGCCATCTAGCTACTAGCTATGGACCGGAAGGTCTATGGTGAACTACTCACGCATCATCTGAAGGGCAATGGATTTCATGTAGATACCCTCCGTGATTGATTCCCCCTCCGACAGATTGCCGAAAAAGGCTCCCAGATTGGATCTCATGGGAACAAAGGCTCCCAGCGGCGGAAAACTATTTTTTGTCTCGTTCTATTATTAGGGGAATATTTGGGAATTTATAGGACGAAGATTAGGCTTGGTAGGCCTGCAGGGGGCTCACAAGCCAGGGGCACACCCCCTAGGGTGCGCCTTGCAGGCTTTTCGTCTCCCGACAGGTCTCGTGCCCCATTCTCCAAGTCCGACAGGTTCCTTGTGGTCCAAGAAAAATTATTCCGAAGATTTTGTTCCGTTTGGACTCCATTTAATATTCCTTATCTGCAATACTCAAAAACATGGAAAAAACATAAACTCGCACTAGGCTCTAGGTTAATAGGTTAGTCCAAAAAATAATATAAAATAGCATGTTAGTGCATATAAAACATCCAAAACAGATAATATAATCGCATGGAACAATAAAAAATTATAGATAGTTGGAGACGTATCAAACATCCCCAAGCTTAATTCCTGCTCGTCCTCGAGTAGGTAAATGATAGAAATAGAATTTTTGATGTGGAATGCTACCTAACATATTTATCCATGTAATATTCTTTACTGTGGCATGAATATTTAGATCCATAAGATTCAAAACAAAAGTCTAATATTGACATAAAAACAATAATACTTCAAGCATACTAATAAGGCAACTGTGTCCTTTCGAAATAACATGGTCTTAGAACGTTATCCCTACAAAATCATATGGTCTCGCTATGCTCCATCTTCACCACACAAAGTATCTAAATCATGCACAACCCCGATGAAAGTCAAGCAATTGTTTCACACTTTTTATGTTCTCAAACCTTTTCAACTCTCACGTAATACATGAGCGTGAGCCATGGATATAGCACTATAGATGAAATAGCATATGCTGGAGGTTGCAAAAATAAAGAGGAAAAGATAGTCTCACATCAACTAGGCGTATCAATGGGCTATGAAGATGCCCATCAATAGATATTAATGTGAGTGTGTAGGGATTGCCATGCAACAAATGCATTAGAGCTATAAGTGTATGAAAGCTCAAAAAGAAAACTAACTGATTGCGCAAAAGATGAAATTCCACTAGTGATATGAAAGTGACAAAATAGGAGACTCACTATGAAGAACATGGTGCTAGTATGAAGCACACGTGTGGAAAAAGATAGTAGCATTGTCCTTTCTCTCTTTCTCTCTTTTTTTGGTGGGTGTCTTTGGCCTCTTTTATTTTTTTATGGGGTTCGTTGGCCTCTTTTATTTTTGTAAAGTCCGGAGACTCATCCGAACTTGTGAGGGAATCATAGCTTCCATCATCCTTTTCTCACACGGGACAATGCTCTAATAATGCAAATCATCACACTTTTATTTACTTACAACTCAAAGATTACAACTCGATATCTGGAACGGGGCGGCGGTGTTGTATGGCAATATATCTCGGAATGGCTATGAAAATGCCATAGTAGGTAGGTATGGTGGCTGCTTTGAGGAAAGTATATGGTGGCTATTTTGAGGAAGGTGGGTTTAATGTACCGGCGAAAGTTGCGCGGTACTAGAGAGGCTAACAAAGGTGGAAGGGTGAGAGTGCGTATAATCCATGAACTCAACATTAGTCATAAAGAACTCACATACTTATCGCAAAAGCCTATTAGTTATCGAAGCAAAGTATTAGACGCATGCTCCTAGGGGAAGGGTTGGTCGGAGTTAACCATAGGGCGATCCCGACCTCCACATAAAGGTTGACAATCATTAAACAAACCATGCTCCGACTTCATCACATAACGGTTCACCATACATGCATGTTACGGGAATCAGAAAGTTTAACACAAGTATTCCTTCCAATTCGCAATTACTTACTAGCATGATTCTCATATTACCATCGTTATATCTCAAAACTATATGCAAGGGATCAAACTTCTCATCATAATCAATGCACTTAATATGAAAGTTTTTATTATATCCCTCTTGGATGGCCATTATATTAGGACTAAATTCATAAACTAAACCAATTACCATATTGTTTTAAAGACTCCCAAAATAATATAAGTGAGGTACGAGAGTTTAATAATTTCTATAAAATAAAACACCCCGTGCTCTAAAAGATATACGTGAAGCACTAGAGCAACATTGCCTAGATCAAAAGATATAAGTGAAACACATAGAGTATTCTAATAAATTCACGATTCAACGTGTCTCTCTCAAAATATGTGTCCAGCAAGGATGATTGTGGAAAACTAAAAAGTAAAGACTCATATCATACAAGACACTCCAAGCAAAACACATATCATGTGGTGAATAAAAACATATCCTCAAGTAAATTTACTGATGGATTAAAGACGAAAGAGGAGACGTCTTCCGGGGCATCCCCAAGCTTAGGCTCTTTGGCATCCTTTAATATGGCTTGGGGTGCCTTCGGCATCCCCAAGCTTAGGCTCTTGCCACTCCTTGTTCCACAGTCTGTCAAATCTTTACCCAAAACTGAAAACTTCACAACACAAAACTCAACAGAAAACTCATGAGATCCGTTAGTATAAGAAAAAATAAATCACCACTTTATGTACTGTTGTGAACTCATTGTTTATTTATATTGGTTTAATATTTACTGTATGCCAACATCTACATGGTTCATACCCCCGATACAACCCATATATTTAGCAAAATAAGCAAACAACACAAAGAAAACAGAATTTGTCAAAAACAGAACAGTCTGTAGCAATCTATAAACTTCGAATACTTTTGTAACTCCAAAAATTCTGAAAATTAGTACAATCAAGGAAATATTTATATATATATTGTGTAAAATTCTGAAAAGCACGTTCCAGTGAATTTACAAAATTCTTGGACTGAGAGCAAAAGTTTCTGTTTTTCAGCAAAATCAACTTGCAAACACCGCACACCATCCCAAAGGTCTTACTTGTCTAAAACACTAATTAAAACAAGAAAACAAAATTATTATAGAGGCAATAATATGTTCAGCACTCAAAAACAGAAGCAAAAACAAAAAGCATAAAAATAAAATTGGGTTGCTGATACGTCCCAAACGTATCTATAATTTCTACTTGTTCCATGATCTATTGGGTTACAATGTTATATGTTTTGCTACACTTTTATATCATTTTACACATATTTGGACTAACCTACTAACTCACTGCACCCAATGCTAGTTTTTGTGTGCTGATGTCTATTTTACAGGGTCTTTTACCCAATTTTCCGAAGCCCAAAAAAATTCCAGGAAAAATATATAAAAAATCAGCGAAACGGAAGCTTCCACATCACCGAAGATGGGCCAGAGGGGGGCCAGGGGCCATCCAGGCGACGTGCTGGCGCGACCTACCCCGTGGTTGTGCCAGGAGGCCGCCTGGGTGGGCCCCACCTCCTCCGGTGCCCTCCTTTGGCCTATATTTAGTCCTCCGCGAGGAAACCCTTCCACAACTTCCAGAATCGCGAATTTCTCCATCATTTCGCCGCTGCAGCGCTTCCGAGATCGGGAGCGTTAGGAGACCCCTTCCCGGCACCCTGCCGGAGGGAGGATTGACCTCCGGGAGATTCTCCACCGCCATGGACGCTTCCCGGACGTGTCGTGAGTAGTCTTCCTTGGACCATGGGTCCATGACCAGTAGCTATGTGATGTCTTCTCTCCAATCTTGTGCTTCAATGTTTAGTCCTTGTGAGCTGCCCTACATGATCAAGGCATCTATGTAATTCTCTTGCTATTGCAATGCTCGGTTTGTTGGGATCCGATGGATTATGATATTATGTTTAGATTGTTATGAGTTATATATTTTATTATCCTTTTATATTATGTCCCTTAGTGATTCATGCATGTTCTCCATTGCTATTTATTGCTTTGGCCGAGTAGTAGATTGTAACTCCAAGAGGGAGCGTTATGCATGATTGTGGGTTCGTGCCCCTCGATGTCTAGCTTGAGTGACAGAAACATGAGACTAGGGGATGTGAGGTTTCCACCGGGGAGAAAACAACGGTGCTTGTGACCGCGGTTGCAAGGAACGTTTAACTTATGCATAGTTCGTTAATGCAGTTGTTTGTTGCTTTGAGTTTACAATTTGGGTGGGACTCGCAACTTAATACCGGAGAGATGTTCTGGATAGATATCTCAAGGTGGATGATTAGTAAGTAGATGCTGATGAATAAACGGTCTACTTGTCTTGGCGTATTGCCCATTACTATTGAACATCTAACCATCAAGTAGCATAATTAGCATTGGAGTGCGTTCATAATTCTGTCAATTGCCCAACTGTGATTTGTTTACCCAAGCATAGTTTTTTATCGTCTTTTGGGAGAGAGACATCACTAGTGAACATCATGTGACTACGGTCCATATCATCATCATTGTTTACATCTCCATCATTTACCGTTTTCATTTACTTTTCCATTGCAATCACTATTACCTTCCCGCTTGTGTTTTGATCCTTCACAAACTACAAGGCCGGAGAGATTGACAACCTCTCTGTACTCGCTGGGAGCAAAGTTATTTGTTGTGTGTGCATGTCCACGTCCTCTACTAGCGCTAGGGTGGGAGACACCTACTTGTTGATCCTAGTAATCCTCTTGGTTCGATAAACCTTACAGTTTTCGTGTGAGGGAAAACTTGCTGCTGACTACATCTCATCCTTCCACTTGGGGTAACCAATGAGGTGCAAGAAGTATACACATCATCTCGTCATCAGTTGCCTCCCAACAAGCACTATCATTTTATGCCCCAAGCTAGGTGTCACGCCCAAGATGCGACCCTATCCTCAATTTCGCACGGGGGCCTCGTCAGGGATAGAAGCGCATCTCGTCGTGTCGCAAGAATGGATATCGTTACAAGTACATGTACTGAAAATAAGAGATATATATAGAGAGTTGGCTTACACTCGCCACAAGCTACATCAGAGTCACAACAGTACATTACATAACCATCAAGAGTAAGAGCAGGGTCCGACTACGGACGAAAACAAACGAGAAAAATAAGAACGACGTCCATCCTTGCTATCCCAGGCTGCCGGCCTAGAACCCATCCTAGATCGATGAAGAAGAAGAAGAAGAAGCAACTCCGAATGAACAATCAACGCACTCGAGCCAAGTAACCTTTACCTGTACCTGCAACTGGTGTTGTAGTAATCTGTGAGCCACAGGGGACTCAGCAATCTCATTTCCAAAGGTATCAAGACTAGCAAAGCTTAATGGGTGAGGCATGGTTGAGTGGTGAGGATGCAGCAACGACTAAGCATATATTTGGTGGCTAAACTTACGAGTACAAGAAATGAGAGGGGGAAGATCTACGCATAGCGGACGTGACTACTGACGATCAAATGAATGATCCTGAACACCTACCTACGTCAGACATAACCCCACCGTGTCCTCAATCGGAGAAAGAACTCACGAAAGAGACAGTCACGGTTACGCACACAGTTGGCATGTTTTAATTAAGTTAACTTCAAGTTATCTAGAACCAGTGTTAAACAAAGTTTCCACGTTGCCACATAACCGCGGGCACGGCTTTCCGAAAAGATTTAACCCTGCAGGGGTGCTCCAACTAGTCCATCACAAATTACCACAAGCCGCATAGAAATCCTCAATCACGAAGCTCGCGATCTCGTCGGATTCCCTAGTGGAAAACCTCAACTCTGAGATTACCCAAAGCATCACCGGAATCCCGATGCACAAGATATCTCGTCAAAGGTAAAACTAATCCAGCAAGGCCCCCCGACGTGTCGACGATCCTGATAGGAGCAGCGTATCTCGTTCTCAGGACACAACGGATAAGCACAGCGTACGGTGGCCTGATAGAAATCTCCCGAGTTGCCCCAGGTTGGCCCCGCAAACGGCTCTAGTTTTGGACCAGCACCAACAGCACTGGCCCCCCTATATTATGTGAAATTACTCCTCGGGTTCATGACGCCCTATGCTTTCAGTATTAACAAGTTATTATGTTGGGCAAATGTAGTACCAATGTTGGGCCTTGCCGGACCATCTTTAATCTAAAACGAATTATCAAGGGGGTCCCCATAACAACCCCGATCGTGTTAGGAGCGCTCGTTTATGGAACATAACAGCGGTAACCGAAACTAAGGGGGCAAAGGTGGAACAAAACACCAGGCTAGAAAGGACGAGCCTTCCACCTTTTACCAAGTATATAGGTGCATTAAATTAAATAGCATTTAAATGGTGATATAACAAGGAACCCATGTTTTTCACATGGAAGCAACTGCACCTGCAACTAGCAACGCTAACACAGGGTTAAGCAAGCAGTAACATAGCCAATCAGTGGTTTGCTAGGTTGAACAGGTTGAAGGTTTCATGGCATTGTTGAGAGGCTGATATTTAACATGTGGTAGGCAACAAGACATAATCGATAGAAGCGATAAAACTAGCATGGCAATGATAGTAATGGTATCTGGGGAAATGATCATCTTGCCTGAGATCCCGCTTGGAAGAAGAATGCCTCCGAGAAGCAGACGAACCGATGTAGTCGAACGGGTCCTCACATCCGACACGCTTGCGGAACTCTATCGGGACGAAGCATACCGGAAACACAAATCAGCACACTAAATTCACCACACGATGCAACAACACAAATGATGCATGAGCAGCTGAATACATGCAAGTCACGGCATGGCAAATCACACAAACAAACACTACACATTAAGAGAAGTTCAATATGCAACGAGTTGCATATTGACGAAACTTCACATATGAATTATTTAGTTCACTCCCGGTTATTTACACGGCAATATTAATGATGTCAGACATGCGAGAGGTGAAGCGGAAATTAAACTACCTATCTAGACATTTTAAATGAGGTCGGAAACGACATATAGCATCTCCGAGACGACCTCACATGTTAATTTATAATTCTGCCCAGATCTGAATTAACACATTTAATTAGTTGTTAAACAGAAAAACAAATAGGTTCACGTGATTCTACACATCATTTCAAGCAATTTACACATAAAGAACATCTCCAACGGAGCTACAGTTCAAAAGATACAAGCATCGCAAGATATGATGGCATGAATGCAATATGTGTGCAACGACGGCTACGAGCACTTCAAAACAAACAACTAGCAAGAGAAAATGAAACTACACAAGATTCTAAGCAAGTTTCATGTAGGACACGAGCAAATCGGAGCTACGGTTCAAAAAACTACGAGCAAAACAAGAAATGACTACAATCTGCAAAAATCAGCCACATAGCATTTTCTACGCCCCACAACTACGAGCTACACAACCCCGATAAACTCAAGCAAGGCATGGCACGAAAGAGGGCAAGAGGCACTACTACAAACAATTAACAACAACTAGCATGACAGCAAGGATCACTAGGGAAAGAAGTCACAGAAAGGCATCTCACACACTATTTCAGACTTAGTGAAAACTACACCTCATGAAGGTGCAGTTTTCGATCCGAAGCAATATTGACAGCAGCAAAACCTATAGCTACAGGACTCCAAATGACATGAAAATTTACAGCGTGCTAGAGAAACACAAGGGGTACAACTAACTCCATTGGACCAACCTCAAAAGAGCTACAGATCACAAGATGCAAGCAAGACAAGACAACAACAAAATATAACACATTCCAGACTTAGAAATATTTCAGCTCCTCCAAATCAGCACTATTTCTAGCAACTTGAGGGCAATCAAACAACACCTAAACATGCATTTCTGTTGCAACCAAAAATACCAGGGGCTAAACAAAACATCCAAGATCAACTCTCTAGTTGACAACTCCGTCAAACGAAGAACGGATTAAATCCTACGAATTAAACAAAAGGGCAACTTAGCAAAATATCTCGCGAACTAACTTGCTCTAATGCCAAAACTAATTGCACAGAAATATCCATGGGATTTTTTCTACCCCGGAAACATATAAAATATGTGGGGTTGCACAACAAAATATAGCCACACATAAATGCGGGAAAATAACCTATACACGGGAAAATAAACTACCGGCAATCCCTACATGCAAAAATACCAATGACCGCTCTAAAATACATGGAATAATGGTCCCTAAAACATAGGCATTTCTAATACGGCATACGAACAATCCGGACTTGCACGAAAATTAAATACGGGGCGTTCCCCTATTGGGACAGCATGCTAAACTAGGCGTTTGGCACGTAAAACTACGTCAACTAAATATGCAAGTTGTGGAAACAGATTCTACGCGAAATCCTACGCCAAAACCATATAAAGATCACGTCGATCCGACTTACGGATTAAAAGATACGGACGTTTTAAATATCTATTAATTCCTGAAATTATTTAATCACAGAAATATCCTAAATGCAAACGGGCCGAATCTGGAGGCGCAATTTAGCTAAACAGTGCATGGGCAAAAATTAGAGGGCTCGGGGGGCTTCTCACCTTAGCAGGCCTCGGCCTAGTCGGTGGAGGGCTTTGGCCTGGTCGGCGCGCTGCTGGGTCGAGGGAGGCCTCGGGTGAAGCCAGGCCGAGGGGGCGAGCTGGGCCAGGCCTTGGCGCTGGGGCCCAAGCGGGGGCGATGCGGTCAACGGGGGGGGGGGGGGGGGGGGGCGGCCGAGCGCTGGCCTCGCCTCTGTCCCGAACTCGACAGGAGGCAGCAACGAGGCGGCGCTCCGGCGAGCGAGGCTGACGGCGGCTCGCAGGGCGGCGCGATGAGGCACGGCGCGGGGCCCCAGGTGGTGGCCGAGATGGGCGGCAGATCTCGCAGGTCGGGGACGGCGGCTCCGGTGCATGCAGGATCCGGCGGCAACCACTTCGAGTGGACGCAGCTCCGGTGGACAGCGCGCAGCGGCGAACTCCGGCAAAGGGTCGACGGGGACGCCAACGGCTTGGATCTCATTTGTTGGAGGCACCGGCGGCCGGCTCGGGGCGGAGCGCAGGCGCGCGGGTCCGACGAGGCAGCGAGCTCGGGGGCGGCTGCTGTGCCTGGGAGGAGCAGGGAGCCAGTTGGTTCGGGCCGAGCGGGCCTGCTTCGGGCCGGCGGGCCCTAGTGGCGGCTCGGGGAGGAGGAGAGAGAGTCAGAGGCGGCTAGGGATTGAGGGGTGGCACGGATTTCGAGGAGGAGAGAGGAGTGGTTGCCTATTTATAGACGTAGGGGCTAGAATTATCTGAATCCGGTCCCGTTTTCGCCCACGTGATCATAAACGAACGAACTCGAACGTGGGGTCGGCTAAATGACCGCATAGAGTACGCTAGTCGGGGAAGAGAGGGAAACGGTGCGGTGCGGCAACGAATTTTAAACACCGACAAACGTCCGACGGTAGGTCGAATACGGTGCCGCTACGGTCGACCGTTCGAGTACTAGACGGACTCCGATCGCGACGAAATTTGACAGGCGGCCTAGCTATAATAAAATAACACCGCACGTCAAATCTCAACCCGATCAGAGAAAGTTTAACGCATACATTTAAAACAGGGTTTCGACGGTGCCGCGGGCGCGTGCGTGTGCGGTCGGGCTCGGAACGGACAACGACGAGAACCGGCGACTACTAACGAATGCTAGTTTTGAAAACTGACGGCAACGGAGATGACGATGCAATGCTGATGATGCGCATGATGCGATGATGATGCGACAAATATAAATAGACACACAAAGAAAACGGAAAGAGAGGGGAATCTTCTGGAATGTCGGCATCGGGCTGTCACAACTCTCCTACACTACAAGAGGATCTCGCCCCGAGATCCAAGAATGAAAGGGGGAAGAGGATGAGGAAGAACAAGAGGTAAAAACTTAGTCGCTTCTTTGACAAACGAGTGAAACCAACGATCCTTGAAGGTTGCAAGGCGATGAGAAATGATATGAGAAAGAAGCAAGAATTCATGGAAAATTTCGGCAGCACTTCGGTAGGAAAATGGGACAAAAAATTCGATAAGAAGGTAGAATTAGACAATATTCACAACAAACAAGTAAATAGAGCAAGGGAACACCATGATCTTGATAGAACAACAAGACGGACCCAAAAGAGCAACATCACAATGCCTCCGGAACAATAGAATAGGAACTAGCTCATACGGAAGAAGAGAATGAAGAGAGAATGACAACTACTAACTCCAATGAACTTGGCAAGCATCCTTGCGAGAAGAATTGGACAGAGTTGTTGGAAAAAACAACAACGAAAAGAACCAGATATTAGTGGGCTTATGGAAACCTTTCAAACTAATGAAGTGACAACCAGCCACTAACAGAAACAAGGGTTGATTGGGAGAAACAAGATATGAACAATTCTTACACCAAGAGGATACATTGAGAATTTGGATTAATGACAAGCACCATGATAGCACAATCCAAAGGAAAAGCTATAGGTGAAATCCAAACCAAGATAGCTCAATGAAGAAATCCTGGGTTGAAAATATCTCATGATCATAGAATTGGTGGGTTTAATTATCTCATTCTTGAAAGGAAATCTCTTCGAGGCTCCTACACTAACAAGAATGCTATAATACCACCTCAAAGAATAAAGGAAGAGCAATTGCACATAGAAATGCCAGAGAAAGGTACTTGAGGTTCTCCAACAAGAATCTTGAAGAACACTTGAGAATGGATTGAAACCTTGATGAACCACCAAGAAGGACCTCCGTATACAAATGAACGATGCAACAATATGAAGGTAGAAAAGAATAATATTATGACCTTGTCAGGGTTTAGATGAAGCTTCACAAAGAGATAATTTATAAAACTTGGAACTCCGGAAAAGAAATGATAAGAACACTAGAAAAGAATTGAACCCATGAGCCACTCCGGAAGAAGAATTCAAAATACTATGAACAAGAATAAGAATTATGTTATGCTTGTCATTCATCAAGTTTAATTGATGACAAGCAGCGGATTTAGCGTACAACTTATTCTTCTTGAAAGAACTTGAAGAGATTGATAGATATGCACCCCATGAAGCATAATTGAAGGAAGCACTGGTAAGAATTCACAATTGAATGGAACAACATGAATTAATGGAGATACATGCGAATGAAGAGATCATGAGCCACCTGAGAGAAACTAGAACAAGGCACCGGATAATCGAGAGACGAATGAAGAGACAACAATTGAGAAGAATTGCGGATGAAAGCTGAAAGCTGAGAACGAAGAAGTCTTCTGAAATGATGGCCTTCGGAGGATCGAGAATGAAAACAACTCAGAAGTGCACCGAATAGCAGAAAGGGATTACCCATGATTGGAGCAAATAAGATGATGACACCAAGCTGAAATGATGAATTTCCAAGAGAATGAACCAAGATTCGAGAGAAACACTTCTTCGGACTTGAAAGAATAGGATGATGAGAAGAACACCACCAAGAATTAACTAGGACACTCCAGAATAATGAAGAATGCAAGGTTGAGCCAAATAAGAGAATTAATTCTAATTGATCTAGAAGAAGGAATATGACTGATGAAATTCATACTTACGTCATAGTTGAAAGGAATTAATGATCTCCGGGAAAAGATTAAAAGAGTCAGGAAAGATCCTGGGAAAGAACCTGTGGGTTATGGGTCAACTCAAAGGAACCACCGTTGAAAAGATTGCTAGAAGAGAGATATTGCACCGGTATGAAGAGAACTAGATGAGGTTGAGAACCTCGAAATAATTAAAGGATTTAAAAAGCAGAACTTCTAAAATATCTTTAACACTCCGGATAGAAAGAGAGAGGAATGAACAACAGGATAGGCTGACAAGAAACTCCAACATAGGAAAGAATTACAAGGATAAATAGAATATAACTAACACGGATAATTAAATTGGATTGGCCGGAAAAATAACAAGACTGAATAAGGATGAACATGAAGCTCGTGAGAGTCTTCACAATGAATCACCGGGTAAAAGAGAAAAGAACAGACAACGGAAGCACCATGAAAAGAAAACTCTTGGATGAAAATTGAATCACTGAAGAAAAGGGTGGGAGGGTGGGAAAAACAAAGACGACTTGGGACAGATGAGACGAACTCCGCATGAAATGAGAGAACGATCTTGCAAAATTAGAGACGATAGACTACACTTGAAGAGAAGCACACCGGTTGAAAAGACTTGACATAACAACTCCGGTTGACAAAATTGATGAGACAATTGAACGAACAAAAGAATTTTCATTCTCACATAAAAATATGAGAACACCTATTAGGAAAGATTTGAAACCACCACTTGACATCGAAGCAACTTGAATTACCATATTCAACAAAACAAGGATGCAGCTTGCAATTAGCCAGAACAAACTCATGAGAGAGATTCCGTCCGATATTTTCGTGGACATGATCGCACGGGCACGATTTTACAGTAGCCATCAAGTGCAAGGCAGTGCACCCGACATACGAAGTAACCCTGAGTCGTAGCAAGCTACAAGGACTCTTTAAGACACAACGTGTACCGCTGTAAGTCGACCGTGAACAAACGAATCCACTAGATGTCGAACCCCAACCTAACATCATGCATTTGTTGGAAGATTGTCCTATAAGCAACTACTTGAATTCCCACCTATGAATTCCCGAAATATCTGGTCATGCAATCTGGTACACGGATACAAGGAGTAATAATCACACAACTCCTATACTAACCCGTCACCTGTATCACATCCGTCAACACACAACCAGAATATCGGACCTTCATCTACAACAGACCCTCGTGATCACAACGATACAAAGTATGGCAGTACTCCCGAACAATCTGCACCAGTACTGGGGACATCGGGGTTATCTCGCCACTACTAGTATTGAAGCAATTACGAACATCCTTCGCTCTTAGATACTAAGAAATCTGAATGATAACGATGTGCTCAAGAATCCCCTGGAGCTCAACTCCCCGGAAGAAAATCAAGTCAGACAGGAGGCACCAAGACAGAACTCCGTCACATCGGCATCATATAGATTCCAAAAATATCCGCGTGATCCTAAAAAAATATTTTGAGTGGGAAGAGGAGTAGAGTAAATTATTACGTCAAGATTCCTCACCAGAGCATAGAAGAGGAGAAAAAAGAATCCTACTCTCCGATATATAACTAGACTCAAAGTAGCTTTTCACTAGACTCGACTCGGCCAAGTTCGATCAATCAAGGGGGCTCCTAGGTCGGTACTGCTCTGATACCAACTTGTCACGCCCAAGATGCGACCCTATCCTCAATTTGGCACGGGGGCCTCGTCAGGGATAGAAGCGCATCTCGTCGTGTCGCAAGAATGGATATCGTTACAAGTACATGTACTGAAAATAAGAGATATATATAGAGAGTTGGCTTACACTCGCCACAAGCTACATCAGAGTCACAACAGTACATTACATAACCATCAAGAGTAAGAGCAGGGTCCGACTACGGACGAAAACAAACGAGAAAAATAAGAACGACGTCTATCCTTGCTATCCCAGGTTGCCGGCCTGGAACCCATCCTAGATCGATGAAGAAGAAGAAGAAGAAGCAACTCCGAATGAACAATCAACGTGCTCGCGTCAAGTAACCTTTACCTGTACCTGCAAGTGGTGTTGTAATAATCTGTGAGCCACAGGGGACTCAACAATCTCATTTCCAAAGGTATCAAGACTAGCAAAGCTTAATGGGTGAGGCATGGTTGAGTGGTGAGGATGCAACAGCGACTAAGCATATATTTGGTGGCTAAACTTACGAGTACAAGAAATGAGAGGGGGAAGATCTACGCATAGCGGACGTAACTACTGATGATCAAATGAATGATCCTGAACACCTACCTACGTCAGACATAACCCCACCGTGTCCTCGATCGGAGAAAGAACTCACGAAAGAGACAGTCACGGTTACGCACACAGTTGGCATGTTTTAATTAAGTTAACTTCAAGTTATCTAGAACTAGTGTTAAACAAAGTTTCCACGTTGCCACATAACCGCGGGCACGGCTTTCCGAAAAGATTTAACCCTGCAGGGGTGCTCCAACTTGTCCATCACAAATTAACACAAGCCGCATAGAAATCCTCAATCACGAAGCTCGCGATCTCGTCGGATTCCCTAGTAGAAAACCTCAACTCTGAGATTACCCAAAGCATCACCGGAATCCCGATGCACAAGATATCTCGTCAAAGGTAAAACTAATCCAGCAAGGCCGCCCGACGTGTCGACGATCCCGATAGGAGCCGCGTATCTCATTCTCAGGACACGACGGATAAGCACAGCATACGGTGGCCTAATAGAAATCTCCCGAGTTGCCCCGGGTTGGCCCCGCAAACGTCTCTAGTTTTGGACCAGCACCAACAGCACTGGCCCCCTTGTATTATGTGAAATTACTCCTTGGGTTCATGACGCCCTATGCTTTCAGTATTAACAAGTTATTATGTTGGGCAAATGTAGTACCAATGTTGGGCCTTGTCGGACCAGCTTTAGGAGCGCTCGTTTATGGAACATAACACCGGTAGCCGAAACTAAGGGGGCAAAGGTGGAACAAAACACCAGGCTAGAAAGGCCGAGCCGTCCACCTTTTACCAAGTATATAGGTGCATTAAATTAAATAGCATTTAAATAGTGATATAACAAGGAACCCGTGTTTTTCACATGGAAGCAACTGCACCTGCAACTAGCAACGCTAACACAGGGTTAAGCAAGCAGTAACATAGCCAATCAGTGGTTTGCTAGGTTGAACAGGTTGAAGGTTTCATGGCATTGTTGAGAGGCTGATATTTAACATGTGGTAGGCAACAAGACATAATCGATAGAAGCGATAAAACTAGCATGGCAATGATAGTAATGGTATCTGGGGAAATGATCATCTTGCCTGAGATCCCGCTTGGAAGAAGAATGCCTCCGAGAAGCAGACGAACCGATGTAGTCGAACGGGTCCTCACATCCGACACGCTTGCGGAACTCTATCGGGACGAAGCAAACCAGAAACACCAATCAACACACGAAATTCACGACACGATGCAACAACACAAATGATGCATGAGCAGCTGAATACATGCAAGTCACGGCATGGCAAATCACACAAACAAACACTACACATTAAGTGAAGTTCAATATGCAACGAGTTGCATATTGACGAAACTTCACATATGAATTATTTAGTTCACTCCCGGTTATTTACATGGCAATATTAATGTTGTCAAACATGCAAGTGGTGAAGCGGAAATTAAACTACCTATCTAGACATTTTAAATGAGGTCAGAAACGACATATAGCATCTCCGAGACGACCTCACATGTTAATTTACAATTCTGTCCAGATCTGAATTAACACATTTAATTAGTTGTTAAACAGCTAAACAAATAGGTTCACGTGATTCTACACGCCATTTCAAGCAATTTACACATAAATAACATCTCCAACGGAGCTACGGTTCAAAAGATACAAGCATCGCAAGATATGATGGCATGAATGCAATATGTGTGCAACGATGGCTACGAGCACTTCAAAACAAACAGCCAGCAAGAGAAAATGAAACTACACAAGATTCTAAGCAAGTTCCATGTAGGACACGAGTAAATCGGAGCTACGTTTCAAAAAACTACGAGCAAAACAAGAAATGACTACAATCTGCCAAAATCAGCCACATAGCATTTTCTACGCCCCACAACTACGAGCTACACAACCCCGATAAACTCAAGCAAGGCATGGCACGAAAGAGGGCAAGACGCACTACTACAAACAACTAACAACAACTAGCATGACAGCAAGGATCACTAGGGAAAGAAGTCACAGAAAGGCATCTCACACACTATTTCAGACTTAGTGAAAATTACACCTCAGGAAAGTGCAGTTTTCGATCCGAAGCAATATTGACAGCAGAAAAACCTATAGCTACAGGACTCCAAATGACATGAAAATTTACAGCGTGCTAGAGAAACACAAGGGGTACAACTAACTCCATTGGACCAACCTCAAAAGAGCTACAGATCACAAGATGCAAGCAAGACAAGACAGCAAGAAAATATAAAAGATTCTAGACTTAGAAATATTTCAGCTCCTCCAAATCAGCACTATTTCTAGCAACTTGAGGGAAAGCAAACAACACCTAAACATGCATTTCTCTTGCAACCAAAAATACCAGGGGCTAAACAAAACATCCAAGATCAACTCTCTAGTGGACAACTCCGTCAAACGAAGAACGGATTAAATCCTACGAATTAAACAAAAGGGCAACTTAGCAAAATATTTCGCGAACTAACTTGCTCTAATGCTAAAACTAATTGCACAGAAAAATCCATGGGATTTTTTCTACCCCGGAAACATATAAAATATGTGGGGTTGCACAACAAAATATAGCCACACATAAATGCGGGAAAATAGCCTATACACGGGAAAATAAACTACCGGCAATCCCTACATGCAAAAATACCAATGACCGCTCTAAAATACATGGACTAATGGTCCCTAAAACATAGGCATTTATAATACGGCATACGAACAATCCGGACTTGCGCGCAAATTAAATACGGGGCATTCCCCTATTGGGACAGCACGCTAAACTAGGCGTTTGGCACGTAAAACTACGTCAACTAAATATGCAAGTTGTGGAAACAGATTCTACGTGAAATCCTACGCCAAAACCATATAAAGATCACCCCAATCCGACTAACGGATTAAAAGATACGGACGTTTTAAATATCTATTAATTCCTAAAATTATTTAATCACAGAAATATCCTAAATGCAAACGGGCCGAATCTCGAGGCGCAATTTAGCTAAACAGTGCATGGGCGAAAATTAGAGGGCTCGGGGGGCTGCTCACCTTAGCAGGCCTCGGCCTGGTCGGTGGAGGGCTCTGGCATGGTCGGCGCGCTGCTGGACCGAAGGAGGCCTCGGGTGGAGCCAGGCCGAGGGGGCGAGCTGGGCCAGGCCTTGGCGCTGGGGCCCAAGCGGGGGCGATGCGGTCAACGGGGGGGAGGCCGAGCGCTGGCCTCGCCTCTGTCCCGAACTCGACAGGAGGCAGCAACGAGGCGGCGCTCCGGCGAGCGAGGCGGACGGCGGCTCGCAGGGCGGCGCGACGAGGCACGACGCGGGGCCCAAGTGGCGGTCGAGATGGGCGGCAGATCTGCGCAGGTCAGGGACGGTGGCTCCGGTGCATGCAGGATCCGGTGGCAACCCCTTCGAGTGGACGCAGCTCCGGTGGACAGCGCGCAGCGGCGAACTCCAGCGAAGGGTCGACGGGGACGCCAGCGGCTTGGATCTCATCTGCTGGAGGCACCGGCGGCCGGCTCGGGGCGGAGCGCAGGCGCGCGGGTCCGACGAGGCAGCGAGCTCGGGGGCGGCTGCTCTTCCTGGGAGGAGTAGGGAGCCGGCTGGTACGGTGCGGCGCGGCAACGAATTTTAAACACCAACAAACGTCCGACGGTAGACCGAATACGGTGCCTCTACGGTCGACCGTTCGAGTACCAGACGGACTCCGATCGCGACGAAATTTGACAGGCGGCCTAGCTATAATAAAATAACACCGCACGTGAAATCTCAACCCCATCAGAGAAAGTTTAATGCATACATTTAAAACACGGTTTCGACGGTGCCGCGTGCGTGTGCGGTCGGGCTCGGAACGGACAACGACGAGAACCGACGACTACTAACGAATGCAAGTTTTGAAAACTGACGGCAACGGAGATGCCGATGCAATGCTGATGATGCGCATGATGCGATGATGATGCGACAAATATAAATAGACACACGACGAAAACGGAAAGAGAGGGGAATCTTCTGGAACGTCGGCATTGGGCTGTCACACTAGGCATGATGATTTCAATGATGCTCGCATAAAGGAAAATAATTGAAACATAAATAGAGCGGCATGAATCACATGGCAAGGATATTTAAGTCTAACCCACTTCCTAAGCATAGGGATTTTGTGAGCAGACAAATTAAGGGAACACGAATCAATTGGCATAGGAAGGCAAAACAAGTATAACTTCAAAATTTCCAACACATAGAGAAGAAACTTGATATTATTGCAATATGTAAAAGCATATGTTCCTCTCTCGAAATAATTTTTAGTAGCATCATGATTAAATTAAACAATATAACTATCACATAAAGCATTATTTTCATGATCCACATGCATAAAAGTGTTACAATCTTCCAAGGTAGTGGGATTAACATTAACTAAAGTCATGACATATCCAAACCCACTTTCGACATCATATTCATCAAGAGTATTAAATAAATTATCAAGATAATAAGAAGTATTATCACCCCAATCATGATCATTGCAATAAGTAGTCGTCATGGCAAACTCATCAAATATAGCATCCCCAAACTTATGGGTTTGCATATCATTAGCACAATTTATATTAATAGAATTTATAACAATATCATTGCAATCATGCTTTTCGTTCAAGTAAACATCGTGAATCACTTCATCACAATTTTTAGATTCACGAATCTCAAGCAAAACTTCATGGTAATCAAGTACACTCAACTCACTAGCAATTGGTTCATCATAATTGGATCTCTGGAAAAGATTAGCAAGTGGATGAGGATCCATATCAACAGATTTTTAGCAAGCAAAGATGCAAGAAAATAGAAGGCACATGGTAACACAAGTAAACAAAAAGAGATCCGGTGAGAAAAAGGCGAATAAAACAGAAAATTGGTGAAGTGGGGGAGAGGAAAACGAGAGGCAAATAACGTAAATGCAAGAGATGAGTTTGTGATGGGTTCTTAGTAGGCTTGATCTTGCAATGTATCCTCCGTGGAAACTGTGCGAGAAATCCTTCTTGCTACTTCTTGAGCTTGCGTTGGTTTTCCCTTGAAGAGGAAAGGGTGATGCAGCAAAGTAGATAAGTATTTTCCCTCAGTTTGTTGAGAACCAAGGTCTCAATCCTGTAGGAGGAACAAGCAAGGCCCCAATATTTGCACCTACACAAACAATCAAACACTTGCACCCAACGCTAAAAAGGGGTTGTCAATCCCTTCACAGTTATTTGCAAGGATGAGATCTGATAGAGACAGGTATAAAAGATTGCTAGAACTAAAAGTAAAACAAAAGTAAATAAATGGCAGCAATATATTTTTGGTATTTTTGGTTTGTAGATGTGAAAGTATAATATGGAAAATAGGCCTAGGGGCATAGGATTCACTAAAGGCTTCTCTCATGAAGGAAATAATACGGTGGGTGAACAAATTACTGTCGAGCAATTGATAGAAAAGCGAATAATTAGGAAGATATCCAAGGCAATGATTATGCATATAGGCATCACGTCTGTGTCAAGTAGACCAAAATGATTCTGCATCTACTACTACTGCTCCACACATCGACCGACTCCTGCTTGCATCTAGAGTATTAAGTTCATGAAGAACAGAGTAACGCATTAGGTAAGATGACATGATGTAGAGGGATAAACTCAAGCAATATGATGAAAACCCCATATTTTTATCCTCGATGGCAACAATGCAATACGTGCCTCGCTACCCCTACTTTGTCACTAGTGAGGAGACCACAAGATTGAACCCAAAACTAAGCACTTCTCCCATTGCAAGAATTACCAATCTAGTTGGCAAAACCAAACCAATAACTCAAAGAGACTTGCTAAGATACGAAATCATGCATATAAGAATTCAGACAAGATTCAAATAATATTCATAGATAACTCGAACGAGCAGGAATACGGCACAAGGTGGACCCTACTCGGGCCTCTCGGGCTGGGGACCGAGCAAGTTGCCGCGCGGCGGTGGAGGCGGCTCGCTGGACGATCCCCCCGCTTCTCGCGCCGGGGGCCGAAGCGGGACATAGTGTGCCAGGGCCCTCCTGGCGATAGTGAGGAGCTCGATGATGTGGTCCACCCAGGTGTCGTAGCCTCCATCCATTGGGTAGCGATGGAGCAGTTTCCTCGCCATGAGCGGCACGTCTTATGCGTCTAGGTCTCCCACGTGGACACAAGCTGAGGAGGATGTTGCGGGGGATGCAGCGAAGCGGCCTCCTTGCCGCACTAGGGGCTGGGTGAGCCCTGTTGCTCGTGGGCGGCATGGACGATGATGGTGATGGCTTCGATGCTGGTGGGTCAGTGACGACCGTTCGACACCGAGCGCTCAGGGTATGTGTGGCGAGCGTCAGCTCAGGGTACTAGAGCTGTGATGTCAGCTGTGCTTCCCTTGCAACGGCGCCAAGAATAGTCGTGTCGACGGCACCAGGAATCCTTCAGCTGTGGCGACGCCTTGAGGGACTTCCTAGGCAAGTATGCAAAGGATTTCCCCCGTGGCCTTGGAGCCTTGCGTTGGTGTTCCCTCGAAGCGGAAAGGGTGATGTAGCACAGCGGTGGTAAGTATTTCCCTCAGTTTGAGAACCAAGGTATCAATCCAGTGGAGGAGTATCTCAAGATCGTGCACAAACACAAAAGCTTGCTCCCAACGCTATGAAGGGGTTATCAATCCCTTATAGATTGTTTGCCAAGTGAGAACTGAAAGCAACAAAGTAACAAAGCAAAGTAAAAGCGGAGGAGTAAACGATGGATGTGAATAGCCCCGGGGGCCGTAGTGTTTACTAGTGGCTTCTCTCATGAAAGCAAGTAGACGGTGGGTGAACAAATTACTGTCGAGCAATTGATAGAACCGCACAAAGTCGTGACGATATCTCTGCAATGATTATATCTATAGGCATCACGTCCAAAACAAGTAGACCGATACTTTCTGCATCTACTACTATTACTCCACACGTCGACCGCTATCCAGCATGCATCTAGTGTATTAAGTCCATAAGAACAAAGTAACGCCTTAAGCAAGATGACATGATGTAGAGGGATAATCTCAAACCAATTATTAAAAACCCCATATTTTTACCCTTGATGGAAACTACTTGATGTGTGCCTTGCTGCCCCTACAGTCACGGGGAAAGGTCACCACATGGTAGAACCCAAAACCAAGCACTTCTCCCATTGCAAGAATCATAGATCTAGTTGGCCAAACAAAACCCAAGACACAGAGAGACTTACAAGGATATCAAATCATGCATATAACAAATCAGCAAAGACTCAAATATATATCATAGATAATCTGATCACAAATGCACAATTCATCGGATCTCGACAAACACACCGCCAAAGAAGATTACATCGGATAGATCTCCATGAAGATCATGGAGAACTTTGTATTGAAGATCCAAGAGAGAGAAGAAGCCATCTATCTACTAACTACGGACCCGTAGGTCTGAAGTGAACTACTCACGAGTCATTGGAGGGGCAATGATGATGATGATGAAGCCCTCCAACTCCAAAGTCCCATCCGGCAGGGCGCCGGGAAGGGTCTCCAGATGAGATCTCGCAGAAACGGAAGCTTGCGGCGGTGGAAAAGTATTTTTGAGGCTCTCTTGATTTTTTGCTGAATATTTGGGAATATATAGGCCAAGGATCTAAGTGAGGGGGCGGCCAGGGAGGCCACAAGCCCTGACACCGCCGCCTCCCCCTGGTTGCGGAGTGGGGGCTTGTGCACTCCCTGGAGCCCACCTGGCTTGGCCCAGAGGCCCCCTGATCTCCTTCCATTCGGGAAAAAGTTATTTCGGTGTTTTTATTCCGTTTGGACTCCGTTCCAAAATCAGATCTGAAAAGAGTCAAAAACACAGAAAAAACACGAACTGGCACTTGGCACTGAATTAATAAGTTAGTCCCAAAAAAGATATAAAAGGTACATAAAACATCCAAAGAAGACAAGATAACAGCGTGAAGCCATCAAAAATTATAGATACGTTTGAGATATATCAAGCATCCCCAAGCTTAACTCCTGCTCGTCCTCGAGTAGGGAAGTGATAAAGAATGAATTTTTTATGCTTTCATGCTACCTAGCATAGGTGACCTTTGTAATTCCTCTTATGTGACGTGAATGTTCAGATCCATTAGATTCAAAACAATAGTTTGCTATTGGCGTGGAAACAATAATAATTCAAGCAAACTAGCAAGGTAATCATGAACTTTCAAAATATCAAGGCCAAAAGAAAGTTATCCCTACAAAAGCATATAGTCTGGCTATGCTCTATCATCATTGCACAACGAATTTAAATCATGCACAATCCCGGTATTGGCCAAGTAATTGTTTCACACCTTTACTTTCTCAAACCTTTTCAACTCTCACGCAATACATGAGCGTGAGCCATGGTTATAGCACTATAGATGGTGTGGAATGTGGTGGAGGTTGCAAGACAAAAAAGGAGAAGATAGTCACATTAACTAGGCATATCAATGAGCTGTGGAGATGCTCATCAATGGATATCAATGTGAATGAGTAGGGATTGCCATACAAATGATGCACTAGAGCTACGAGTATGTGAAATCTCTTAAAGAAAACTAGTGGGTGTGCATCCAACTTGCTTGCTCACGAAGACCTAAGGAAATTTTGAGGAAGCCTAACATTGGAATATACAAGCCAAGTTATATAATGAAAATTTACCACTAGCTATATGGTGGTGACAAAACGAGAGACTCTCAATCATGAAGATCATGGTTCTTAATATGCACAAGTGTGGAAAAAGTGGTAGCATTGTCCCTTCTCTCTCTTTTTTTTGGTGGGCTCTTTGGCCTCTTTTTTTTATTTTGGTGGGCTTCTTTGGCCTCTTTTATTTCCTCACATGGGACAATGCTCCATTAATGATGATCATCACACTTTCAAGTCAAAACTTAGAGCAACTATGACTCTATATGGAATGCCTTCGGTAGTGTACCGTGGCAATGATCTAGCATGGCATAGACATCAATGGAAACATCATGCTAGCTATATTACGATCATGCAATGGCAATGTAGATGTGGTGGCACATGTCATGGTGGTAGTTGCATGGCAATATATCTCGGAATGACTTTGAAAAGGCCATAGTAGGTAGGTATGGTGGCTGTTTTGAGGGAAGCTAATGGTGGGTTTTGTGCACCGGCGAAAGTTGCATGGCACTAAGAAGATAGTGATGGTGGAAGGTGAAAGTGCATCTAAACCATGGACTCAACATTAGTCATGAAGAACTTATATACTTGTTGCAAAAAAATTATTAGTAATCGAAACAAAGCATTCAACGCATAGTCCTAGGGGAAGGGTTGGTAGGTATAAACCATCGCGCGATCCCGACCGCCACGCAAAGGATGACAATCAATATACTAATCATGCTCAGATTTCATCACTTAGCGGTTCACCATACGTGCATGCTACGGGAATCACTAACTTCAACACAAGTATTTCAAGATCCACAACACCTTACTAGCATGACTTCAATATTACCATAATCACAACTCAAAACTAATTGAGATGAATCAGACTTCTCTAACTATTCAATGCACATGAAGGTGGAAGTTTTCGTATCCCTTTGGATAACTACCCCTTTTGAGACTACTTTCAAAGCATAGATCAACTACCAAGCCAAGCACCTCTGCACTCTAAAAGATATAAGTGAAGCACACAGAGCAAAAGTATCTAGCTCAAAAGATATAAGTGAAGCACATGTGAGCTGAATTGTCTACCAAAAGATATAAGTGAAGCTCGACAAAATCACAGTGAGTGCATGTCTCTCTATCTAGGTGTGCAGCAAGGATGACTGTGACACAACAAAAATAAAAGACTCCTACGATACAAGACGCTCCAAGCAAAAACACATAACATGTGGTGAATAAAAATATAGCCCCAAGTAACGTTACCGATGGATTGAAGACGAGAGAGGGGATGCCTTCCCGGGGCATCCCCAAGCTTAGGCTTTTACGGCATCCTTGAGTCTCTTGGGGTGCCTTGGTCATCCCCAAGCTTGAGCTCTTGCCGCTCTTTATCTCTTTGTCCATAAGAACTTCATCCAAAACTTGAAAACTTCACACCACGAAACTTAAACAGAAACTCGTGATAACAGTAGTACAAGAAAGCAAACCACCACTTCCTTAGGTACTGTAGCAACCTTAAATTCTACTTGTGCTGATGTTGGGTTACTGTACTTTCAATCTTCCATGGCTAATACCCCCCGATACTATCCATAGTTTCATCAAAATAAGCAACCAACACAACAAAAACAGAATCTGTTAACAGTAGACCAGTCTGTAGCAATCTGTATATTTCGTATAACTCTAGTACTTCAAAACTTCTGACAAATTGCTACAGTCTGAAGAATTTGCGTAGCAATTGGCAGGAAAAAGAATCAACTCAAAAGCTCTTACATAAAGAAAATGAAAATTCTTTTCGTGAGAAGAAAGTTTCTGTCTTTTCCAGCATGACCAAACGATCATCCCCAAGACTAATCATATCGGTTTTGCTTGGCACAAACGCAAAAACAAACACAAAAAACACAGTCATAACAGAAATATGAAAGTGTGGAAAACACAAAACAGAAATAAAAAGGATAGATTCGTTGGGTTACCTCCCAACAAGCGCTTTTGTTTAACGCCCTTAGCTGGGCATAGATTTCAATGATGCTCACATAAAAGGTAAGGATTGAAACACAACGAGAGCATCATGGAGCATATGGATAGCACATTTAAGTCTAACCCACTTCCTATGCATAGGGATTTTGTGAACAAACAACTTGTTGGAGCAAGAGTCAACTAGCATAGGAAGGCAAAATAAGCATAGCTTCAAAAATTTCAACACATGGGGAGGAAACTTGATACTATTGCAATAAGTAGAAGCATATGATCCTCTCTCATAGTAATTTTCAGTAGCATCATGAATGAATTCAACAATGTAACTATCACATAGGATATTATTTTCATGATCCACATGCATGCAGAGTTGACGCTCTTAAAAAATAGTGGGATTGTCATCAACCAAAGTCATGACTTCTCCAAACCCACTTTCAATATTATTGAAAATATCATATTCATCATGAGGTTTAAACAAATTTTCAAGATCATAAGAAAGATCATCACCCCAATCATGATTATTGCAACAAGTAGGGGACATAGCAAAACTAGCATCCCCAAGCTTAGGGTTTTGCATATTTTTAGCATGATTTTCACAAATAGGATTTATAGTGAAACCATTGCAATCATGCTTTTCATCCAAGGAGCCCTCGTGAATCACTTCATAAATTTCTTCCTCACAATTTTTAGATTCACGCCTCTCACGCAAAACTCCATAGAGATAGTCAAGTGTCCTCAACTCACTAGCAATTCGTTCCACAAGAGTGGGTCTCTTAAAGAGACTAGCTAGTGGATGACGATCCATATCAATGGATTTTTAGCAAGCAAATATGCAAGCTAAAAGAAGGCACATGGCAACACAAGCAAATAGAAATCGAGCGGAAGAAGGGCGAACGGAAAAAAGGCAAATGAAAACGGCAAATGTGAAGTGGGGGAGAGGAAAACGAGAGGCAACTGGCAACAAAAGTAAATGCAAGAGATGAGTTTGTGAGACCTACTTGGATAGATATTGATTTCACCTCCCCAGCAATGGCGCCAGAAATACTTCTGATGTCATCTCTGCTTCCCTTGCAACGGCGCCAAGAATAGTCGTGTCGATGGCACCAGGAATCCTTCAGCTGCGGCTACGCCTTAAGGGACTTCCTAGGCAAGTATGAAAAGGATTTCCCCCGTGGCCTTGGAGCCTTGTGTTGGTGTTCCCTCAAAGCGGAAAGGGTGATGTAGCACAGCGGTGGTAAGTATTTCCCTCAGTTTGAGAACCAAGGTATCAATCCAGTGGAGGAGTATCTCAAGATCGTGCACAAACACAAAAGCTTGCTCCCAACGCTATGAAGGGGTTATCAATCCCTTATAGATTGTTTGCCAAGTGAGAACTGAAAGCAACAAAGTAACAAAGCAAAGTAAAAGCGGAGGAGTAAACGATGGATGTGAATAGACCCGGGGGCCGTAGTGTTTACTAGTGGCTTCTCTCATGAAAGCAAGTAGACGGTGGGTGAACAAATTACTGTCGAGCAATTGATAGAACCGTGCAAAGTCGTGATGATATCTATGCAATGATTATATCTATAGGCATCACGTCCAAACAAGTAGACCGATACTTTCTGCACCTACTACTGTTACTCCACACGTCGACCGCTATCCAGCATGCATCTAGTGTATTAAGTCCATAAGAACAGAGTAACGCCTTAAGCAAGATGACATGATGTAGAGGGATAATCTCAAACCAATGATAAAAACCCCATCTTTTTACCCTTGATGGCAACTACTTCATGTGTGCCTTGCTGCTCCTACTGTCACTCAGAAAGGTCACCACATGGTAGAACCAAAAACCAAGCACTTCTCCCATTGCAAGAATCATAGATCTAGTTGGCCAAACAAAACTCAAGTCTCGGAGAGACTTACAAGGATATCAAATCATGCATATAAGAAATCAGCAAAGACTCAAATATATATCATAAATAATCTGATCACAAATCCACATTTCATGGGATCTTAACAAACACACCGCCAAAGAAGACTACATCGGATAGATCTCCATGAAGATCATGGAGAACTTTGTATTGAAGATCCAATAGAGAGAAGAAGCCATCGAGCTACTAACTACGGACCCGTAGGTCTGAAGTGAACTACTCACGAGTCATTGGAGGGGCGATGATGATGATGAAGAAGCCCTCCAACTCCAAAGTCCCCTTCGGCAGGGTGCTGGGAAGGGTCTCCAGATGAGATCTTGCGGAAACGGAAGCTTATGGCGGCAGAAAAGTATTTTCGAGGCTCTCTTGATTTTTTGCTGAATATTTGGGAATATAGAGGCCAAGGATCTAGGTCAGGGGGCGGCCAGGGAGGCCACAAGACCTGACATCGCGGCCTCCCCCCTCGTGGCGGAGTGGGGGCTTGTGGGCTCCTTGGAGCCCACCTGGCTTGGCCCAGAGCCCCCCCTGATCTTCTTTCGTTCGGGAAAAAATCATTTCGGGGTTTTTATTACGTTTGGACTCCGTTCCAAAATCAGATCTGAAAAGAGTCAAAAACACAAAAAACGGGAACTAGCACTTGGCACTGAATTAATAAGTTAGTCCCAAAAAAGATATAAAAGGTACATAAAACATCCAAAGAAGACAAGATAACAGCATGAAACCATCAAAAATTATAGATACGTTTGAGACGTATCAAGCTGGAGGATGGCTGCGCAGCCCTACCTGGCGTGCCAAATGTCAGAATCGGGGCTCCGTGGACCCAGGAAGGTTCGAACACTAGGGTGTACTCGCTCTCCTACCCCGTTCTGCTTCTCAACTTCACGATGACTCTCCGGTAGCTCGAGCTAAGGAAGATGAACAAGAACACTCGCACAGTTTACCCAGGTTCAGGCCACCTTGTAGTGTAAAACCCTACTCCTGCTTGTTGATACGTCCATTTTGCACCATGCTTTCATGTTGATATTTATCGCTTTATGGGATGTTATTACACTTCATGGTACAATACTTATGCCTTTTCTCTCTTATTTTGCAAGGTTTACATGAAGAGGGAGAATGCCGGCAACTGGAATTCTGTCCTGAAAAAGGAGCAAGTTTGAGATACCTATTCTGCGCAACTCCAAAAGCCTTGAAAATCAACGAGGATTTATTTTGGAATTTATAAAAAATACTGGGCCGAAGAAGTACCAGAGGGGAGCCAGCAGGAGGCCACAAGCCTGCTAGGCGCGCCCCTGGCCGCGCCTAGGGGGCTTGTGGGCTCCCAGCTGGCCCTATGGCTCCCCTCTTTTGCTACAAGAAGGGTTTCGTTCCAGAAAAAATGAAGACGGGGCTTTCGGGAGGATTCGCCGCCGCCACGAGGCGGAACTTGAGCAGAACCAATCTAGAGCTCCGGCAGGACGATCCTGCCGGGGAAACTTCCCTCCCGGAGGGGGAAATCATCGCCATCGTCATCACCAACACTCCTCTCATCACAGGGGACATCACCATCAACATCTTCATCAGCACCATCTCATCTCCAAACCGTAGTTCATCTCTTGTAACCAATCTCCGTCTCGCGACTCCGATTGGTACTTGTAAGGTTGCTACTAGTGTTAATTACTCTTTGTAGTTGATGCGAGTTGGATTACTTGGTGGAAGATTATATGTTCAGATCCTTGATGCTACTCATTACCTCTCTGGTCATGAATATGATTATGCTTTCTGAGTAGTCACTTTTGTTCCCGAGGACATGGGATAAGTCATGCTATAAGTAGTCATGTGAATTTGGTATTCGTTCAATATTTTGATGTGTTGTATGTTGTCTCTCCTCTAGTGGTGTTATGTGAACGTTGACTACATAACACTTCACCATTATTTGGGCCTAGAGGAAGGCATTTAGAATTAGTAAGTAGATGATGGGTTGCTAGAGTGACAGAAGCTTAAACCCTAGTTTATGTGTTGCTTCATAAGGGGCTGATTTGGATCCACTAGTTTAATGCTATGGTTAGACTTTGTCTTAATTCTTCTTTCATAGTTGTGGATGCTTGCGAGCGGGGTTAATCATAAGTGGGATGCTTGTCCAAGTAAGGGCAGTACCCAAGCGCCGGTCCACCCACATATCAAACTATCAAAGTAGCGAACGCGAATCATATGAACTTGATGAAAACTAGCTTGACAGAAATCCCCATGTGTCCTCGGGAGCGTTTTACCTCCTATAAGAGTTTCTCCAGGCTTGTCCCTTGCTACAAAAGAGATTGGGCCACTTTGTTGCACCGTTGTTACTATTGTTACTTGCTACTTGGTACGAATGATCTTGTCACACAACTACTTGTTACTGATAATTTCAGTGCTTGCGGACATTACCTTGCTGAAAACCACTTGTCAGATCCTTCTGCTCCTCGTTGGGTTCGACACTCTTACTTATCGAAAGGACTACGATAGATCCCCTATACTTGTGGGTCAGCAAGACTCTTTTCTGGCGCCGTTGCCGGGGAGTGAAGCGCCTTTGGTAAGTGGAATTTGGTAAGGAAACATTTATATAGCATGCTGAAATTTATTGTCACTTGTCACTATGGATACTAATCCTTTGAGGAGCTTGTTCGGGGTATCTTCACCTCAAACGGAAGCACAAAGAGTTGCTCCTCAACCTGCTGCACCTACTGAAAATATTTGCTATGAATTTCCTTCGGGTATGCTTGAGAAACTGCTGGCTAATCCTTTTACAGGAGATGGAACATCACATCCAGACTTGCATCTAATCTATGTAGATGAAGTTTGTGGTTTATTTAAGCTTGCAGGTTTGCCCGAGGATGAGTTCAAGAAGAAGGTCTTTCCCTTATCCTTGAGGGGTAAGGCATTGACATGGTATAGGCTATGTGATGATACTGGATCATGGAACTACAGCCGGTTGAAATTGGAATTTCATCAAAAGTTTTATCCTATGCATCTAGTAGATCGTGATCGGAATTATATTTATAATTTTTGGCCTCGTGATAGAGAAAGCATCGCTCAAGCTTGGGGGAGGCTTAAATCAATGTTATATTCATGCCCCAATCATGAGCTCTCGAGAGAAATTATCATTCAGAACTTCTATGCTTGGCTTTCTCATGATGATCGCACCATGCTTGATACTTCTTGTACCGGTTCTTTTATGAAGAGAGATATTGACTTCAAATGGAATTTATTGGAGAGAATTAAACACAACTCTGAAGATTGGGAGCTTGAAGAAGGTAAGGAGTCAGGTATGAATTTCACGTTTGATTGCGTTAAATCCTTTGTTGAGACAAATACCTTTAGTGACTTTAGCGCTAAATATGGACTTGACTCTAAGATAGTAGCTTCATTGTGTGAATCATTTGCTGCTCATATTGATCTCCCCAAAGAGAAGTAGTTTAAATACCATCCTCCCTTAGAAGTCAATGTAGTTAAACCCAATCCAGTTGAAGAGAAAGTCATTGCCTATAATGATCCTATTGTTCCCAGTGCTTACATTGAGAAACCACCTTTCCCTGTTAGGATAAAGGATCATTCTAAAGCTTCAACTGTGATACATAGGGGCTACATTAGAACACCTACACCCCTTGAGAAAATTAGAGTTGAACCTAGCATTGCTATTATCAAAGATCTCCTGTCCGACAATGTTGATGGCCATGATATTCACTTCTGTGAAGATGCTGCTAGAATTGCTAAACCACATGCTACAGACAAACATAGGCATGTTGTTGGCATGCCTGTTGTTTCTGTTAAGATAGGAGATCATTGTTATCATGGTTTATGTGACGTGGGTGCTAGTGTTAGTGCAATACATCAATCCTTATATGATGAAACTAAAGACGAGATTGCTCCTGTCGAGATAGAACCCATTGATGTCACTATCCAGCTTGCCAATAGAGATAATATCTGCCCTGTGGGGATTGTTAGAGATGTTGAAGTCTTGTGTGGTAAAACAAAGTATCCTGCTGATTTCCTCGTTCTTGCTACCACACAAGATAGCTTTTGTCCTATCATATTTGGCAGACCTTTTCTCAATACCGTTAATGCTCATATTGACTGTGAGAAGCAAACTGTCACTGTTGGCTTTGAAGGTGTGTCACATGAGTTCAATTTCTCCAAGTTTGGTAGACAACCTCATGAAAAAGAGTTGCCTAGTAAGGATGAAATTATTGCCCTAGCTTCTATTGTCGTGCCTCCTACTGATCCTTTAGAGCAATACTTGCTTGAGCATGAAAATGATATGCATATGGATGAAAGGGATGAGATAGATAGAGTTGTCTTCAAACAATATCCTATCCTTAAGAATAATTTGCCTGTTGAACTTGTAGATCCACCCCCACCAAAGGGTGATCCTGTGTTCGAGCTTAAACAGTTGCCAGATACTCTTAAGTATGCTTATCTTGATGAAAAAGAGGTATATCATGTTATTATCAGTGCTAGCCTCTCCGGCATGAAGAAAAGAAGTTACTAAAAACTCTGAGGAAGCACCATGCTGCTATTGGATATACTCTTGATGATCTTAAGGGAATTAGTCCCACTCTATGCCAGCACAAGATTAAAACCGATCCTGATTCCAAACCAGTTGCCGATCATCAACAGAGATTAAATCCTAAGATGAAAGAGGTAGTAAGAAAATAAATACTAAAGCTCCTGGAAGCGGGTATTATCTATCCTATTGCTCATAGTGATTGGGTGAGTCTGGTGCACTGCGTCCCTAAGAAGGGAGGTATTACTGTTGTCCCTAATGATAAGGATGAATTGATTCCACAGAGGATTATTACTGGCTATAGGATGGTGATTGATTTTAGGAAATTGAATAAGGCCACTAGGAAAGATCATTACCCTTTGCCTTTTATCGACCAAATGCTATAAAGACTGTCTAAACACACACACTTCTGCTTTCTAGATGGTTATTCTGGTTTCTCCCAAATACCTGTTGCACAATCTGATCAGGAGAAAACAACTTTCACCTGCCCTTTCGGTACCTTTGCTTACAGACGTATGTCTTTTGGCTTATGTAATGCACCTGGCACCTTCCAAAGATGTATGATGGCCATATTCTCTGACTTTTGTGAAAAGATTGTTGAGGTTTTCATGGATGACTTCTCCGTTTATGGGTCTTCTTTTGATGATTGCCTCAGCAACCTTGATCGAGTCTTGCACAGATGTAAAGACACCAACCATGTCTTGAATTGGGAGAAGTGCCACTTCATGGTTAATGAAGGCATCGTCTTAGGACATAAAATTTCTGAAACAGGTATTGAAGTCGATAAGGCTAAGGTTGATGCAATCGAGAAAATGCCATGCCCCACAAATATCAAAGGTATAAGAAGTTTCCTTGGTCATGTTGGTTTCTATAGAAGGTTCATTAAAGACTTCTCTAAGATTTCTAGACCTCTTACCAATATCTTGCGAAAGGATATTCCTTTTGTCTTTGACGATGATTGTGAGGAAGCCTTCGAAATAATTAAGAAGGCCTTGATAACTGCGCCTATTGTTCAACCACCTGATTGGAACTTACCTTTTGAAATCATGTGTGATGCTAGTCATTATGATGTTGGTGCTGTCCTAGGACAAAGAGTTGATAAGAAGTTGAATGTTATTCACTATGCTAGTAGAACTCTAGACAGTGCCCAAAGAAACTATGCTACTACTGAAAAGGAATTTTTAGCAGTCGTGTTTGCATGTGAAAAGTTCAGATCTTACATGGTTGATTCCAAAGTCACTATTCAGACTCAGCACGCTGCTATTAAGTACCTCATGGAAAAGAAAGACGCTAAACCTAGACTTATCAGATGGGTTCTCTTGATACAAGAATTTGATTTGCATGTCGTCGATAGGAAGGGTGCTGAGAACCCAGTAGCAGATAACTTATCTAGGTTGGAGAATGTTCTTGATGACCCACAACCTATTGATCATAACTTTCCTGATAAACAACTGAATTTCATCAATGATTCACGTAGTACACCATGGTATGCTGATTATGCAAACTATATCGTTGCCAAATATATACCACCTAGTTTCACATACCAACAAAAGAAGAAATTCTTCTTTGAATTGAGACATTACTTTTGGGATGATCCTCACCTTTATAAGGAAGGAGTAGATGGTGTTATTAGACATTGTGTACCTGAACATGAACACGGACAGATCCTACAGAAGTGTCACTCCGAGGCCTACGGAGGACACCATGCGGGAGATAGAACTGCACACAAGGTATTGCAATCAGGTTTCTATTGGCCCACTCTCTTCAAGGATGCCCGTAAGTTTGTCTTGTCTTGTGACGAATGTCAAAGAATAGGTAATATCAGTAAACGTCAGGAAATGCCTATGAATTATTCACTTGTCATTTAACCATTTGATGTTTGGGGTTTTGATTATATGGGACCTTTTCCAAAATCCAACGGGTATACTCATATCCTAGTTGCTATTGATTACGTTACTAAGTGGGTAGAAGCTATCCCAACTAGTAGTGTTGATCACAACACCTCTATCAGGATGCTTAAAGAAGTTATTTTCCCTAGATTTGGAGTCCCTAGATATCTAATGACCGACGGTGGTTCACATTTCATTCATGGTGCTTTCCGTAAAACGCTTGCTAAGTACGATGCCAATCACGTAATTGCATCTCCCTATCACACTCAGTCCAGTGGTCAAGTAGAGCTAAGTAATAGAGAGATTAAACTAATTCTGCAAAAGATTGTCAATAGGTCTAGAAAAAAATGGCCTAAGAAGCTCGATGATGCACTATGGGCTTATAGAATTGCTTATAAGAATCCGATGGGCATGTCTCCGTACAAAATGGTTTACGGTAAAACATGTCATTTACCTCTTGAGCTAGAGCATAAGGCTTATTGGGCAATCAAAGAGCTCAACTTTGATTTCAAACTTGCTGGTGAGAAGAGGTTATTTGATATTAGCTCGCTCGATGAATGGAGAGCTCAGGCATATGAAAATGCCAAGTTGTTCAAAGAAAAGGTTAAGAGGCGGCATGATAAAAGTATACACAAACGTGAGTTCAATGTAGGTGATTATGTCTTGCTATATAATTCTCATTTAAGATTTTTTGCAGGCAAGCTTCTCTCTAAATGGTAAGGTCCTTACATTGTTGAGGAAGTATATCGTTCCGGTGCCATCAAGATCAACAACACGGAAGGTAATTTTCCAAGAGTGGTAAATGGGCAGAGAATCAAGCATTATATCTCAAGTACTCCCATAAATGTTGAAAGCAATATTATCAATACCATAACTCCGGAGGGGTACATAAGGGATATTTATCAGTCTGTTTCAGACTCCGAGAACAAAGAGGTATGTGATTCGGTAAGTAAACAGACTCCAAAACTTTTCCAGCAGGAATTTTTCTCCATTTTGGAATTTTTGAAAAAATAGATAAATTTAAAGTAGTCTCGAAAGCGCACGAGGAGGCGACAAGCCTGCCAGGCGCAGGCCACCACCTCGCCGCGCCTGGGGTGCTTGTGACCACCTCGTGTGCCTCCCGGACTCCGTTTTCTTGCGGAGTACTCCTTCTGGTCAGAAAAAAATCATTATATATTCTCCTGAAAGGTCTGACCCTCGTATCGTGCAAATTTCCTTTGTTTTCGTTTCTAGTCTGTTTTCTGCCGCAAATTTAGAGCAAGATGTCATCTCAGGAATCTGTGGGGGAGAACAATCTCCCTCAAGTCTATGGAGAAGTAAATGCTGACCTGAAAAGAATGGAGGTCATGGAGGCCAAGGAAAGGTTACCTAAAGAAACCAAGGGCAAAACTAAGGAGGAGAATCAGGCGTGGGATGAGGGGCAATCTGTGTTCAACAAGGAAGAAGTTGAAGAAGTGGATTTCCTTCAACCCTACCTCCACCTACTGTCTCCATCCTTGATTGAACTCTTAAGGTTTTGTGAAACAACTCGTGTTCGCAATACTTTTCTTACTCGTGAAGTTGTTTTGCTGGAGAAACATATCACGGAGCTCCAAGGTATAAATCAAAGATTGATGGCCCTCTTGGAACCGAAAGACAAAACAACTCCACCACCTTCACCTACATAGGAAGACAACTAAGCATGGGTATGGGCAATCCCCTTGGTCGGTTCCAATCTTGGGGGAGTTGCCCTGGTATCGTATCACCATCACATCTTTTGCTTGTACCTTTGTTCTTAGTGTTTTAGGCTTGAGTTTTGCTTTGTGTCACCCCCGATGTATTCGAGCTCGTGAGTCATATAATAAAGAGAGTTTTAGTTAAGGGCCTTGCTTCATGCCATGATCAAAAGAATGAGAAAAGAACAAAATCATGAAAGATCATGTAATGATCTTATGGGAAGTGATGGCATGACATATAAAAAGAATGTTGATTGAAACTTGTTGAGGGTAGACAAACGTAGACCATGGTCATTGTTGCAATTAATAGGAAGTGATATACAAGGAGACGTTCACATATAAATATATCATCCTTGACACAATCTATGATTGTGAACACTCACTAAACTATTGCATGCTTAGAAGTAGATGTTGGACAAGGAAGACAACATAACGAATTGTGTTTGCTTGGTTCCGAACAATGTTATATGATTAGAGATCCCTTAGAATGTGACGATTTCTTCCACCTCATATTAGACAAAACTCCCGCACCAAGTAAAGATACTACTTGTGCATCCATAAACCTTCAACCCAGTTTTTCCATGAGAGTCCACCATACCTACCTATGGATTGAATAAGATCCCTCAAGTAAGTTGTCATCGGTGCAAGCAATAAAAATTGCTCCCTAATATGTATGATTTATTAGTGTGTGGAAAATAAGCTCTATATGAACCTGTGATGAGGAAGACATAAAAGCGACAGACTGCATAATAAAGTTCTTTATCACAGGAGGCAATATAAAGTGACGTTCCTCCACATGAAGAGGACACACATCCAAACCTCAAAAGCACATGACAACCTATGCTTCCCTCTTCGAAGGGCCTATCTTGTACCTTTACTTTTTGCCCTTGAAAGAGTCATGGTGATCTACACCAATTCCTTATTTCGCCTTTTTCTTGGCTAACGTCATATGCTAGGGAAAGATCTATATTCATATGTAAACTTGGAGGTAAGTATTCATGAATTATTATTGTTGACATTACCCCTGAGGTAAATGGTTGGGAGGCGAAACTATAAGCCCCTATCTTTCTCTGTGTCCGACTGAAACTTTGATCTCATGAGTACCATGTGAGTTGTAGCAATTGTAGAAGACAAAAGGATGATTGAGTATGTGGATTTGCTTTACAAGCTCTTATTTGACTATTTCCGATGTTTTGATAAATTGCAGTTGCTTCAATGACTAAAGGCTATCGGTTGTTAATTCTCGGTAAGGCTCTTGATCCATACTTTACCTTGTGAAGGAATTGTCACTTTAGCATAAGAGTTCATATGATGGTATTGCTGTTCTGACTAGGATCATGATGCCTGCATGTTTGTATCTTGTTTTGTTGACACCTCTCTCTCTAAACATGTGGGCATATTTATTGATCTCGGCTTTCGCTTGAGGACAAGCGAGGTCTAATCTTGGGGGAGTTGATATGTCCATTTTGCATCATGCTTTCATGTTGATATTTATCGCTTTATGGGCTGCTATTACACTTCACGGTACAATACTTATGCCTTTTCTCTCTTATTTTGCAAGGTTTACATGAAGAGGGTGAATGCCGGCAGCTGGAATTCTGGCCTGAAAAAGGAGCAAGTTTGAGATACCTATTCTGCGCAACTCCAAAAGCCGTGAAAATCAATGAGGATTTATTTTGGAATTTATAAAAAATACTGGGCCGAAGAAGTACCAGAGGGGAGCCAGCAGGAGGCCACAAGCCTACTAGGCGCGCCCCCTGGCCGCGCCTAGGGGGCTTGTGGGCTCCCAGCTAGCCCTCTGGCTCCCCTCTTTTGCTACAAGAAGGGTTCCGTTCCAGAAAAATCAAGATGGGGCTTTCGGGAGGATTCGCCGCCGCCACGAGGCGGAACTTGAGCAGAACCAATCTAGAGCTCCGGCAGGACGATCCTGCCAGGGAAACTTCCCTCCCGAAGGGGGAAATCATCGCCATCGTCATCACCAACACTCCTCTCATCGGAGGGGACTCATCACCATCAACATCTTCATCAGCACCATCTCATCTCCAAACCCTAGTTCATCTCTTGTAACCAATCTTCGTCTCGCGACTCCGATTGGTACTTGTAAGGTTGCTATTAGTGTTAATTACTCTTTGTAGTTGATGCTAGTTGGATTACTTGATGGAAGATTATATGTTCAGATCATTGATGCTACTCATTACCTCTCTGGTCATGAATATGATTATGCTTTGTGAGTAGTCACTTTTGTTCCCGAGGACATGGGATAAGTCATTGTTGGAAATATGCCCTAGAGGCAATAATAAATTAGTTATTATTATATTTCTTAGTTCATGATAATCGTTTATTATCCATGCTATAATTGTATTGATTGGAAACACAATACTTGTGTGGATACATAGACAAAACACTGTCCCTAGTAAGCCTCTAGTTGACTAGCTCGTTGATCAAAGATGGTCAAGGTTTCCTGGCCATAGGTAAGTGTTGTCACTTGATAACGGGATCACGTCATTGGGAGAATCACGTGATGGACTAGACCCAAACTAATAGACGTAGCATGTTGATCGTGTCATTTTGTTGCTACTATTTTCTGCGTGTCAAGTATTTATTCCTATGACCATGAGATCATATAACTCACTGACACCGGAGGAATGCTTTGTGTGTATCAAACGTCGCAACGTAACTGGGTGACTATAAAGATGCTCTACAGGTATCTCCGAAGGTGTTAGTTGAGTTAGTATGGATCAAGACTGGGATTTGTCACTCCGTGTGACGGAGAGGTATCTCGGGGCCCACTCGGTAATACAACATCATACACAAGCCTTGCAAGCAATGTAACTTAGTGTAAGTTACGGGATCTTGTATTACGGAACGAGTAAAGAGACTTGCCGGTAAACGAGATTGAAATAGGTATGCGGATACTGACGATCGAATCTCGGACAAGTAACATACCGAAGGACAAAGGGAATGACATACGGGATTATACGAATCCTTGGCACTGAGGTTCAAACGATAAGATCTTCGTAGAATATGTAGGATCCAATATGGGCATCCAGGTCCCGCTGTTGGATATTGACCGAGGAGTCTCTCGGGTCATGTCTACATAGTTCTCGAACCCGCAGGGTCTGCACACTTAAGGTTCGACGTTGTTTTATGCGTATTTGAGTTATATGGTTGGTTACCGAATGTTGTTCGGAGTCCCGGATGAGATCACGGACGTCACGAGGGTTTCCGGAATAGTCCGGAAACGAAGATTGATATATAGGATGACCTCATTTGATTACCGGAAGGTTTTCGGAGTTACCGGGAATGTACCGGGAATGAGGAATGGGTTCCGGGAGTTCACCGGAGGGGGGCAACCCACTCCGGGGAAGCCCATAGGCATTTGGGGGGGTCACACCAGCCCTTAGTGGGCTGGTGGGACAGCCCACCAATCCCCTATGCGCCAAGAGAGAAAAAAATCAAAGGAAAGGAAAAAAAAGGAAGAAGTGGGAAGAGGGGAAGGACTCCCTCCCACCAAACCAAGTAGGACTCGGTTTGGGGGGGAGAGTCCTCCCCCCTGGCTCGGCCGACCCCTTGGGGTTCCCTTGGACCCCAAGGCAAGGTCCCCCTCCCTCCTCCTATATATATGGGGCTTTTAGGGCAGATTTGAGACGACTTTCTCACGGCTGCCCGACCACATACCTCCATAGTTTTTCCTCTAGATCGTGTTTCTGCGGAGCTCGGGCGGAGCCCTGCTGAGACAAGATCATCACCAACCTCCGGAGCGCCGTCACGCTGCCGGAGAACTCTTCTACCTCTCCGTCTCTCTTGCTGGATCAAGAAGGCCGAGATCATCGTCGAGCTGTACGTGTGCTGAACGCGGAGGTGCCGTCCGTTCGGTACTAGATCGTGGGACTGATCGCGGGATTGTTCGCGGGGCGGATCGAGGGACGTGAGGACGTGCTACTACATCAACCGCGTTCTCTAACGCTTCTGCTGTACGATATACAAGGGTACGTAGATCACTCATCCCCTCTCGTAGATGGACATCACCATGATAGGTCTTCGTGCGCGTAGGAAAATTTTTGTTTCCCTTGCGACGTTCCCCAACAGTGGCATCATGAGCTAGGTTCATGCGTAGATGTCTTCTCGAGTAGAACACAAAAGGTTTTGTGGGCGGTGATGTGCGTTTTGCTGCCCTCCTTAGTCTTTTCTTGATTCCGCGGTATTGTTGGATTGAAGTGCCTTGGACCGACATTACTCGTACGCTTACGAGAGACTGGTTTCATCGTCACGAGTAACCCCCTTTGCTCAAAGATGACTGGCAAGTGACGGTTTCTCCAACTTTAGTTGAATCGGATTTGACCGAGGAGGTCCTTGGATGAGGTTAAATAGCAACTCATATATCTCCGTTGTGGTGTTTGCGTAAGTAAGATGCGATCCTACTAGATACCCTTGGTCACCACGTAAAACATGCAACAACAAAATTGGAGGACGTCTAACTTGTTTTTGCAGGGTATGATTGTGATGTGATATGGCCAACGATGTGATGTGATATATTGGATGTATGAGATGATCATGTTGTAATAGAAATATCGACTTGCACGTCGATGGTACGGCAACCGGCAGGAGCCATAGGGTTGTCTTTATAACTAACGTTTGTGCTTGCAGATGCGTTTACTATTTTGTTAGGACGTAGCTTTAGTAGTAATAGCATAAGTAGCACGACAACCCCGATGGCGACACATTGATGGAGATCATGATGATGGAGATCATGGTGTGGCGCCGGTGACAAGAAGATCGTGCCGGTGCTTTGGTGATGGAGATCAAGAAGCACGTGATGATGGCCATATCATGTCACTTATGAATTGCATGTGATGTTAATCCTTTTATGCACCTTATTTTGCTTAGAACGACGGTAGCATTATGAGGTGATCTCTCACTAAAATTTCAAGACGAAATTGTGTTCTCCCCGACTGTGCACCGTTGCTATAGTTCGTCGTTTCGAGACACCACGTGATGATTGGGTGTGATAGACTCAACGTTCACATACAACGGGTGCAAAACAGTTGCGCACGCGGAACACTCGGGTTAAGCTTGACGAGCCTAGCATGTGCAAACATGGCCTCGGAACACATGAGACCGAAAGGTCGAGCATGAATCGTATAGTTGATATGATTAGCATAGAGATGCTTACCACTGAAACTATTCTCGACTCACGTGATGATCGGACTTGAGATAGCGGATTTGGATCATGTACCACTCAAATGACTAGAGAGATGTACTTTTTGAGTGGGAGTTCTTAAGTGATATGATTAATTGAACTAATTGTCATGAACATAGTCTAATGGTCTTTGCAAATTACGATGTAGCTTGCGCTATAGCTCTACTGTTTTTATATGTTCCTAGAGAAAATTTAGTTGAAAATTGATAGTAGCAAACTTTGCAGACTGAGTCTGTAAAACCGAGGATTGTCCTCGTTGCTGCACAGAAGGCTAATGTCCTTAATGCACCACTCGGTGTGCTGCACCTCGAGCGTCGTCTGTGGATGCTGTGAACATCCGACATACACGTTTCTGATGACTACACGATAGTTCAGTTCAAAGTACTTAATGGCTTAGAAGCAAGGCACCGAAAACGTTTTAAAATGTCACGGAACATAAATGATGTTCTAAAGAGATGAAATTGTGATTTCATCCTTGTGCCCTTGTTAAGAGGTACGAGACCTCCAACAAGATTCTTTGACCACAAAGTAAAGGAGAAAAGCTCAATCGTTGAGCATGTGCTCAGATTGTCTGAGTACGACAATCACTTGAATCAAGTGGGAGCTAATCTTCCAGATGAGATAGTGATGGTTCTCCAAAAGTCACTGCCACCAAGCTTTGAGAGCTTCGTGATGAACTATAACATATCAAGGATAGATACAATGATCCTTGAGCGATTCGCGATGTTTGACACTGCGAAAGTAGAAATCAAGAAGGAGCATCAATAGTTGATGGTTTGGAAAACCACTAAGTTTCAAGAAAGGCGAGGGCTAGAAGGGATACTTCGTGAAACGGCAAAACAGTTGCTGCGCTAATGAAGAGACCCAAACCCAAACCCGAGACTAAGTGCTTCTGTAATAAGGGGAACAGTCACTGAGGCGGAGCAACTCTAGATACTTGGTAGATAAGAAGGCTGGCAAAAGTCGAGAGAAGTATATTTGATATACATAATGTTGATGTGTACTTTACTAGTACTCCTAGTAGCACAAGGGTATTGGATACCGGTTCAGTTGCTAAGTGATTAGTAACGCGAAATAAAAGCTACGACATAAACGGAGACTAGCTAAAGGCGAGGTGACGATACGTGTTGGAAGTGTTTCCAAGGTTGATATGATCAAACGTCGCACGCTCCCTCTACCATCGGGATTGGTGTTGAACCTAAATAATTGTTATTTGGTGCTTGCGTTAGGCATGAACATGATTGGATCGTGTTTATTGCAATACGATTATTCATTCAAAGAGAATAATGGTTACTCTATTTGCTTGAATAATCACCTTCAATGGTTTATTGAATCTCGATTGTAGTGTTACACATTGGTGCCAAAAGATACGAGTTAATGATGATAGTACCACTTACTTGTGGCACTGCCGCTTGAGTCATGTTAGTATAAATTGCATGAAGAGGGTCCATGCTGATGGATCTTTACTCACCTAATTGTGAATCACTAGTGACATGCAAATCATACCACATGAGCAAGGCCTTGTTTTCATTGAGATGAAACAAGATAGTAACTTGTCGGAAGTGATACATTTTTGATGTATGCAGTCCAATGAGTGCTGAGGCACGCAGTGGATATCATTATGTTCTTACTTCACTGACGACTTGAGTAGATACAGGAGTATTTACTTAATGAATCACAAGTCTAAAATACTGAAAAGTTCAATTCCGTTTCAGAGTGAAGTTCGTCGTAACAAGAGGATAAACTGTCTACGATATGATCATAGAAATGAATATCTGAGTTGCGAGTTTTTGGTACACAGTTAAGACAATGTGGAAATTGTTTCACAGTTCATGCCACCTGGAACATCATAGTGTGATGATGTGTCTGAACGTCATAGCCACGCACTATTTAGTATGGTGCATGCTGTGATGTCTCTTATCGAATTACCATTATCGTTTATGGGTTATGCATTAGAGACAACCGCATTCACTTTAAATAGGGCACCGCGTATTTCCGTTGAGATGACACAGTATAGACTGAGGTTTAGAGAAATCTAAACTGTCGTTTCTTGAAAGTTTGGGGCTTCGACACTTATGTGAAAAAGTTTCAGCCTGATAAGCTCGAACCCAAAGCGGATAAATGCATCTTCATAGGATATCCAAAACAGTTGGGTACATCTCCTATCTCAGATCCGAAAGCAAAGTGTTTGTTTCTAGAAACGGATCCTTTCTCGAGGAAAGGTTTCTCTCGAAAGAATTGAGTGGGAGGGTAGTAGAACTTGATGAGGTTATTGAACCATCACTTCAACCAGTGTGTAGCAGGGCATAGGAAGTTGTTCCTGTGGCGCCTACACCAATTGAAGTGGAAGCTGATGATGGTGACATTGAGCTTCGAATCAAGTTACTACAAACCTCGTAGGTCGACAAGGTCGCGTACTGCTGCAGAGTAGTACGGTAACCCTGTCTTGGAGGTCATGTTGTTGAGCAACAGTGAACCTACGAGTTATGGAGAAAGCGATGGTGGGCCCAGATTCCGACAAATGGCTGGAAGCCATGAAATCCGAGAGAGGATCCATGTATGAAAACAAAGTGTAGACTTTGAAAGAACTACTTGATGGTCATAAGACTATTGAGTAAAGATGGATCTTTAAAAGAAGACAGACGATGATGGTGATAAGTCACTATTAAGAAAAGCTCGACTTGTCGCAAAGATGTTTTCGACAAGATCAAACAGTTGACTATGATGAGACTTTCTCACTCATAGCGATGCTAAAGGTCTGTTAGAATTATGTTGGTTGTTGATGCATTATTTATGAAATATTGCACGTAGGATGTCAAAACATTGTTTCTCGACGGTTTCCTTGAGCAAACATTGTATGTGATACAACGAGAAGGTTTTGTCGATCCTAAAGATACTAGCAAGTATGCAAGCTCCAGTGATCCTTCAATGGACTGGTGCAAGCATCTCGGAGTTGGAATATACACTTTGATGAGATGATCAAAGTTTTTGGGTGTGTACAAGGTTTATGAGAAACTTGTATTTCCAAAGAAGTGAGTGGGAGCACTATAGAATTTCTGATAGGTATATGTGGTTGACATATTGTGGATCAGAAGTAATGTAGAATTTCTGTAAAGCATACAAGGTTGTTTGAAAGAAGTTTTCAAAGGAGTACCTGGATTACGCTACTTGAACGTTGAGCATCAAAGATCTATGGAGATAGATCGAAAACGCTTAATAGAAGTTTCAACAAGATGCATGCCTTGACAAGTTTTTGAAAGAGTTCAAAATAGATCAGCAAAGAAGGAGTTCTTGGTTGCGTTGTGAGGTGTGAATTTGAGTAAGACTCAAAACCCGACCACGGCAGAATAAAGAGAATAGACGAAGGTCGTCTTCTATGCCTTAGCCGTAGAATCTAAAGTATGCCATGCTGTGTACCGCACCTGATGTGTGCCTTGACTCAAAGTCTGTTGAGGGTACAGAGAGTGATCCATGATTGAATCACTAGCAGCGGTCAAAATTTATCCTTAGTAACTAATGGACTAAGGAATTTTTCTCGATTATGGAGGTGGTTAAAGAGTTCGTCGTAAAGAGGTTACGTTGATGCAAGCTTTGACACTAATCCGAATAACTATGAGTAGTGAAACGGATTCATATAGTAGAGTAGATATTTGGAGCATTTCCGAATAGCACGTAGTAGCAGCATCTATAAGATGACATAAAAATTTGTAAAGAACACACGGATCTGAAAGTTTCAGAACCATTGACTGAAAACTCTCTCACGAGCAAGACGTGATCAGACCCCAGAACTATATGGGTGTTGGATTCGTTGGAATCACATGGTGATGTGAACTAGATTATTGACTCTAGTGCAAGTGGGAGACTGTTGGAAATATGCCCTAGAGGCAATAATAAATTAGTTATTATTATATTTCTTAGTTCATGATAATCGTTTATTATCCATGCTATAATTGTATTGATTGGAAACACAATACTTGTGTGGATACATAGACAAAACACTGTCCCTAGTAAGCCTCTAGTTGACTAGCTCGTTGATCAAAGATGGTCAAGGTTTCCTGGCCATAGGTAAGTGTTGTCACTTGATAACGGGATCACATCATTGGGAGAATCACGTGATGGACTAGACCCAAACTAATAGACGTAGCATGTTGATCGTGTCATTTTGTTGCTACTGTTTTCTGCGTGTCAAGTATTTATTCCTATGACCATGAGATCATATAACTCACTGACACCGGAGGAATGCTTTGTGTGTATCAAACGTCGCAACGTAACTGGGTGACTATAAAGATGCTCTACAGGTATCTCCGAAGGTGTTAGTTGAGTTAGTATGGATCAAGACTGGGATTTGTCACTCCGTGTGACGGAGAGGTATCTCGGGGCCCACTCGGTAATACAACATCATACACAAGCCTTGCAAGCAATGTAACTTAGTGTAAGTTACGGGATCTTGTATTACGGAACGAGTAAAGAGACTTGCCGGTAAACGAGATTGAAATAGGTATGCGGATACTGACGATCGAATCTCGGACAAGTAACATACCGAAGGACAAAGGGTATGACATACGGGATTATACGAATCCTTGGCACTAAGGTTCAAACGATAAGATCTTCGTAGAATATGTAGGATCCAATATGGGCATCCAGGTCCCGCTGTTGGATATTGACCGAGGAGTCTCTCGGGTCATGTCTACATAGTTCTCGAACCCGCAGGGTCTGCACACTTAAGGTTCGACGTTGTTTTATGCGTATTTGAGTTATATGGTTGGTTACCGAATGTTGTTCGGAGTCCCGGATGAGATCACGGACGTCACGAGGGTTTCCGGAATAGTCCGGAAACGAAGATTGATATATAGGATGACCTCATTTGATTACCGGAAGGTTTTCGGAGTTACCGGGAATGTACCGGGAATTACGAATGGGTTCCGGGAGTTCACCGGAGGGGGGCAACCCACTCCGGGGAAGCCCATAGGCATTTGGGGGGGTCACACCAGCCCTTAGTGGGCTGGTGGGACATCCCACCAATCCCCTATGCGCCAAGAGAGAAAAAAATCAAAGGAAAGGAAAAAAAAGGAAGAAGTGGGAAGAGGGGAAGGACTCCCTCCCACCAAACCAAGTAGGACTCGGTTTGGGGGGGAGAGTCCTCCCCCCTGGCTCGGCCGACCCCTTGGGGTTCCCTTGGACCCCAAGGCAAGGTCCCCCTCCCTCCTCCTATATATATGGGGCTTTTAGGGCAGATTTGAGACGACTTTCTCACGGCTGCCCGACCACATACCTCCATAGTTTTTCCTCTAGATCGTGTTTCTGCGGAGCTCGGGCGGAGCCCTGCTGAGACAAGATCATCACCAACCTCCGGAGCGCCGTCACGCTTCCGGAGAACTCTTCTACCTCTCCGTCTCTCTTGCTGGATCAAGAAGGCCGAGATCATCGTCGAGCTGTACGTGTGCTGAACGCGGAGGTGCCGTCCGTTCGGTACTAGATCGTGGGACTGATCGCGGGATTGTTCGCGGGGCGGATCGAGGGACGTGAGGACGTTCCACTACATCAACCGCGTTCTCTAACGCTTCTGCTGTACGATCTACAAGGGTACGTAGATCACTCATCCCCTCTCGTAGATGGACATCACCATGATAGGTCTTCGTGCGCGTAGGAAAATTTTTGTTTCCCTTGCGACGTTCCCCAACAGTCATGCTATAAGTAGTCATGTGAATTTGGTATTCGTTCGATATTTTGATGTGTTGTATGTTGTCTCTCCTCTAGTGGTGTTATGTGAACGTCGACTACATAACACTTCACCATTATTTGGGCATAGAGGAAGGCATTGGGAAGTAGTAAGTAGATGATGGGTTGCTAGAGTGACAGAAGCTTAAACCCTAGTTTATGTGTTGCTTCGTAAGGGGCTGATTTGGATCCACTAGTTTAATGATATGGTTAGACTTTGTCTTAATTCTTCTTTCGTAGTTGCAGATGCTTGCGAGAGGGGTTAATCATAAGTGGGATGCTATTCCAAGTAAGGGCAGTACCCAAGCGCCGGTCCACCCACATATCAAACTATCAAAGTAGCGAACGCGAATCATATGAACTTGATGAAAACTAGCTTGACAGAAATTCCCATGTGTCCTCGGGAGCGTTTTACCTCCTATAAGAGTTTGTCCAGGCTTGTCCCTTGCGACAAAAGGGATTGGGCCACTTTGCTGCACCGTTGTTACTATTGTTACTTACTACTTGGTACGAATCATCTTGTCACACACCTACTTGTTACCGATAATTTCAGTGCTTGCACACATTACCTTGCTGAAAACCACTTGTCCGATCCTTCTGCTCCTCGTTGGGTTCGACACTCTTACTTATCGAAAGGACTACGATAGATCCCCTATACTTGTGGGTCATCACTTGTCTGGATTGCTTGAGGTGGAAGACAAGTATGAAGGGGGATTCTTTCCCTAATAGAGCTAGTGGATCCCCCTCTGCTACGGAGGCCAGACCTCCGTATTATACATGCCTTGGTCCTGTTTCCCCCAAAAGCACACGATTGGCAGGAAGGGTTGCCACATTGACCATTTTGAAAGGGGGCAGGACTGCAGCCTACCCTGACAAAGGTGGTCTTACCGGCTAAAGCTCTTCACCATGACACGCTGGTGGGCTCGGTATGACCTCCGTCCTGCCAAGCCCACAACCTCGGTCCTCTTGCACAAAGTAGGAAACCTTTGGGGGCTGCTTTGGGAACCCACGGGCTGGCTTTGTTCCCATGGCACCAAAGAGGAAAGCCTCTCTGTCTGTGCTTGCTGGCACCGCCCCTGCGCCGCGTGCGCGGCTTGCATCGCCCATGTGAGGGGGCAGGGTCATCTGACCCCATCTCGTTGCCCTTGACAATTCCGCCCCGCGAGGGCCTCATGGGTGGCCTTGGGACGCACCTTGGTGGCGAGTTGCTCCTTGAATTCCTTGATGTCGACTCCTCAACGCCTTCCTCGTGAGAAGAGGGCCCTTGCGAGGGTCTTGCTTGTTGGGCCCGCCGCCGAACCAAATTGGGCCAGCGCAGTGTGTTGCGCGTGGGGCCGTAGGCCTACGGGCCTGGGTACCCTCGGTCCTAGGGGGGCGATAGAGGGGATGCCTTCCGTGGCATCCCCAAGCTTAGTTGCTTTGTACTCTTTGGATACCTTGGGGAGACATGGGGCATCCCCAAGCTTAGGCTTTTGTCACTCCTTATTCCTCCATCCATCGTGAGCTCACCCAAAACTTGAAAAATTCAAGCACACAAAAATCAACAAAACTTTTGTGAGATCCGTTAGTATAGGAAAACCAATCTTTTGTTGAAGTACTATTGAAAACTCATTCAAATTTTGTTTTTGCATTATACCTATTGTATTCTAACTTTACCATGGCTTATATCGCCCGATACAATCCATAGATTCATAAAAATAAGCACACAATGCAAAGAAAATAGATTCTGTCAAAAGCAGAACAATGTGTAAAGATTCGAATTTTACTCATAGTTTTGTAACTCAAATAATTCTAAAATATTATGACAATATCAATCTTGTGTAAAAACATTAGACACTTTTGTCGGTTGTGTGATTTTTAAATTCTGCTACTAGACGCAAACATTTCTGTTTTCCAACAAGATCAAAACAACCATCACCCAACATGATCCTAAAGGCTTTACTTGGCAAAAACATTAATTCAAAAGAGAAAGAAAAGGTGAAAAATAAATTTTATTCATTGGGTTGCCTCCCAACAAGCTCTTACTTTCTAGCCATTAAGATAGGGTTGGGATTTTATTGATGCTCACATGAAAGATAGTACTTGAAACACAAAGAGGACATCATGTAGCATAATACAAACACATTTCAGTCTAACAAACTTTCTGTGCATAGGCATTTCATAAGCAAACAAATTATCAAGAAAATAAATATCTAACATATGCATGGAAGAAGAAAGAAACAATAGCAATCTCAACATGAAGAGAGATAATTTACTAACATGAATATTTCTATAACCATATTTCCCTTTGTCATAATAATTACATGTAGGATCATATTAAAATTCAACAATATAGCTATCACATAAAATACTCTTTTCATGATCCACATGCATACAAGTCTTATAGTGTTCCAAGGTAGTGGGATTAACATTAACTAAAGTCATGACCACTCCAAATCCACTTTTATCAAAAAAATCACGAGATAGATAATTCTCCAAAATAATGGGATCATTATTGCCGAAAGTTGACACTCTTCCAAACCCACTTTCAACAATATTGCAAACATTATTATCAATGTCATATTCATCATGAGGATTAAATAATTTTTTAAGATAATAAGAACCATAATCCCAATCATGATCAGTATAGTGAGTAGTGGACATGACAAAATTGCCATCCCCAATCTTGTATTTTGGCATATTATTAGCACGATTGACATTAATAGAACTTATAACAACATCATTACAGTCATGCTTTTCATTAAAGGAGATATCATGAATCACTTTATAAATTTCTTCTTTTGACAGTTCATCACAATATTCGGATTCATGATTTAAAATAAAAAATTCACAAAAATAATCAAGAGCACACAAATCACTAGCAGTTTCTTCAAGATAATTATATCTTTTGAAAAGATTAGCAAGTGGATGAGGATCCATATGTCTTTACTTTTCCTGTTTATTTTCCTGTTTTTGAGTGTTGACATGAAGGCAATAGAAGCAACCAAGCAAGCAAGAAAAAGGCAAACGGGGAAATATTTATGTGAAGTGGGGGAGGGGAAAAAGAGAGGCAAATGCCAAATAATGGAATTGCAAGGAGATGAGAGTTTATGTGTGGGAACCTGATAGATCTTGACGTGATCTTCCTCGGTAATGGTACGAGAAAGCTTGCTTGGTGTTGCTGATGTGTTGATTTCTCCGTCCAAGTGTAAAGGGTGATGTAGCACGGCGACGTCAAGAATTCCCTCAGTTTGGAACCAAGGTATCGAAATAGTAGGAAGATCCACAAGACTGTGTAAGCAATACCTGCACACAAACAAAATGTAATCCAACGCGTGTAGTTGTTGTCAATCACTCGTGGGTAAGATAAAACGGTAAATAGATAGATTGATAGATGAAAATAAAGTAAGATCAAATAAAAAGCAACAAGGTATTTTTGGTTTTTGATAATTTAGATCTGAAAATAAAAGAGAAAATAAATTGGAAATGCGAATAGCAAAATAGATCTTGCAAATAGATGATGAGAACTAGACCCGGGGGCTGTAGGTTTCACTAGTGGCTTCTCTCGAAAAAATAGCATATGGTGGGTAAACAAATTACTGTTGGGCAATTGATAGAAGAGTGAATAATTATGATGATATCGAAGACAATCATCATGTATATAGGCATCACGTCCATGACAAGTAAGTAGACCGACTCCTGCCTGCATCTACTACTATTACTGCACCCATCCACCGCTATCCAGCATGCATCTAGTTCATTAAGTTCATGGAGAAACGGAATAATGCTTCAAGAATGATGACATGATGTAGACAAGATCTCTTCATGTAGGAAGATACCCCATCGTTTTATCCTTAATAGAAACGATACATGCGTGTCATGTCTCCTTCTGTCGCCGAGATTGAGCACCACAAGATTTTACCCATCACAAAGCACATCTTCCCATTGCAAGATAAAAAGATCAAGTTGGCCAAAAAAAACCAAATATTGGAGAAGATATACGAGGCTATAATAATCAAGTACGGATATAATTTCATAGATCTGATCATTACCTCAAAGTTCATCAGATCCCAAAAAACCCGCAAAAGAAAGAGTGATATCAAATAGATCTCCAAGAGACCATTGTATTGAGAAGAAAAATGAGAGAGAAAGCTATCTAGCTACTGCCTACGGACTCGTAGGTCTGATATGAACTACTCACGCATCATCGGAGGAGAACCAATGAGGATGCTAAACCCCTTCATGATCGTGTTCCCCTCGGGCAGAGTGCTCGAATGGGCTCTAGATTGGATCTCGTGGCTTGTGGAACTTGCGGTAGCTGAAACGATTTTTCGTCATCTCGTGTAGGGTTTGTGGAATATATGGGTATTTATGGAGTCAATAGGAGGTGGGGGTGGTGCCCGAGGCCCCTACAACCCGCTAGGGCGTTCTAGGGGCCCAGGGCGCGCCCTGGTGCCTATTGGGCCACCTGGGCCTCCCTTGGTGAGCTTCCTTGGTTCTCATGTTGCCTTCTGGTCCAAAAACAATCTCCAAAAAGTTTTGTGGTATTTGGACTTCATATGATATTGATTTTCTATGATGGAAAAAATGAGCAAAAAATAGCAACTGGCACTCGGAACTATGTCAATAGCTTAGTCCCAAAAAATGGTATAAAGTTGCTATAAAATGATTGTAAAACATCCAAGAATGATAATATAACAGCATGGAACGATAAAAAGTTATAGATACGTTGGAGACGTACCACCCGCATATCAGACCAACCGCCCCCCTAGAGGGCTAGATCGGCCAGCATGGGCATCTAAAGAACCGCCTTCGAAACACCCCCTCATGGAAAGAGCGTGGTTGATCATCCCAAGCCCTCGACCTCCGCACTAAGCCTTGTGTGAATAAAGCACCCCTCAATCCATTTATCGACTAAGGGAGTACGTGCCCGTTGGTATGGAAGACTATGACGCCTGGTTGGACAGGCACGATAAAGCTCGGGAACAAACACGAGCAAGTGCAATGAATCATGCCCGCCATGACATGGCTCAATATCGAGGGGCCACACACCTAGTATGCTTCACAGACGAAGTCATGGAACATGAGTTCCCAAAGGGGTTTAAACCCATCAACATAGACTAATACAATGGAGCAGCTGAACCATCTGTGTGGATAGAAGACTTCCTCCTCCATATTCACATGGCTAGAGGCGATGGTCTCCATGCTATAAAATACATGTTGCTTAAACTCAAGGGGCCTACAAGGCATTGGTTCCATAGCCTCCTTAGAAATTACATAGGAAGCTGGGAGGAGCTCGGTGAGACCTTTAGGGACAACTTCCAAGGCACCTATGTCCGGCCCCTAGATGTCGATGACCTCAGCCACATCATCTAAAAGAACGACGAATTAGCTTGAAAATTCTAGAACCGGTTCTTAGATAAAAAGAACCATCTCATCGACTGTCCGAATGCCGAGGCAATCGTGACAATTAGGCATAACATTCAGGATGAATGGCTCGCTTGACAACTCGGGCAGGATAAGCCAAGAACCATGGCATACCTCACCTCACTAATGACCCGCTTTTGCGTGGGCAAGGATAGTTGGCTAGACCATAGCTCTCACAAGAGTGATTCAGACACCTCGGAGGTGCGATATAGGAACGACAAAACTAGACACAAAAAACAAGCGCTTGAATAAACAAAACAACAGCGATTCCGAGGACCTAGCAGTCAATGCAGGGTTCAATATCTCACGGGTTGGACCCAAGAAGCGACCCTTTAAAGATAACAAAGATGACCCAAGTGCTCTGGACAAAATACTTGACAAGCCTTGCCAGATCCATGGCACCTCAAATAAACCCGCTAACCGCGCCAATCGATAATGTTGGGTGTTCAAGAAGGTTTGGAAGGCTTTATCCGAGTTAGGCATGGGTCAGTCCCGGAGCAGAGACGACGAGGACGATCCTCGTAGGCCAATAATTGCGGACATAAAGTATTCCCCTCCAGGGTCAAGGACTTGAACATGATTTATGTCATGCATATTCCTAAGAAGGAGCAGAAGCGGGCACTTCATGACGTCTACACCTTAGAGCATGTAGCCCAGACCCACCCCATGGTTGGCTTGTCCTATCACCTTCGACAAGAAGGACCACCCAACAAGCACCCGGCACGGCAGGTCATCCACCTTGGTCTTAGATCCTATTGTTGAAGGATTCCACCTAACTTGTGTCCTCATGGATGGCGGAAGTAGTCTAAACTTGCTATATGTCAACACGGTGAACAAAATGGGTATTGATCTGCTACAAATCGAACCCACTAGTACCACCTTCAAGGGGGTCATACCTGGCGTGGAGGCCAAGTGTGCGGACGCCATCACACTGCAAGTTGTTTTTGGTTTGCCCGACAATGTCCGATGCGAGAATTTGATCTTTGATATAGTTCCTCTCCATGGCGGTTACCATGCACTGCTATGTCACACGGTGTTTGCCCGCTTTCACGCGGTGTTGCACTACGCCTACTTGAAACTCAAGATGTTGGCCCCAATGGTGTCATCACCATTAGCGGCAACATGGAACACTCCCTCTGCACAGAGGAGCAAACAAAAACATTCACTGCCGATTCCGAGGAGACCGAATAAGCGACATAACGTGAAGCTCGACAGGATTTCTCGGGCTATTCAAAGCGTGTGTTCACTTTCACATCGACCCGTGGTCGAACTCGCCTGAATCCTAAATAGGGATACGGGATCCTCACCTCCTACTCTCTGGTAGCAAACCACATACCTAGAGTACACAACTTCATGCTTAAATATTCTTAGGACTTAAGGAGCATAAGAATAAAAACAAGAGGGTGTGTTACTTCGGATCATCCACGCACACCCAAATCCTGGTGATCTCTCTGACACAATAAAGGCCCGCCAGAAGGAATACCTCAGTGACGTTAAGCTGCCATGCTATGGCTCAATCTTCGTCAGGGGCCCCATTTCTTGAAGGCATCAAGCATAACTTACGGGGGAGTCGACAACATACAACAACCTTGGATTGGAGAAGGCCAAGCTGGTAAACAACACGGAGGTGCGAACATGTGGCAGGGAAGCTGTGGGCCATAGGGCTCGCCGATTAAAGCCCTCTATCACACTCCTTTATTTTTTAACATGTGCTTTGTATCTTCTAAGGTTTTTACCTTATTTTAGCTCGGTGTGTACGTCTCAACCTCATGAATAAAATAGACCTTTTTGGTCATTGCACAACCTTTTGTGTTTTTTTCTTTCACTCTTGCCTCGAGTTGGTATCTTTCCACATACAAAATGAGTCTCACTTCCAACCGGGGGTTCAAATTTATAAAACGGGCCTATGCTCAAGTTTGATGTTTGTTTCGCGTCTTGGATATTGCATTAGATGCATCGATTTCGAATCATGATTTTGGTCAATGATTTTGTTGCCCGGCTCCTATGCTTACCTCCTATGTTCCGCTTTGATCGACTAGGAGTGTAAAGGGAGAACCACTCTGATTGTGCTTCTATCCAGAATGGTTAAGCTCCGTAGTGGAGAAAGCCAAAAATGTATAGTCACGATAAGCATAAACTAGTTTACTATCCAAATGTGATGTCAAACTATAAACCATTAGTGGTTACACCATGATAAAAAAGGGTCCTTGTAACAAGAACCATGCTGTAAGTATATGTGCTCTTCGGCTAATCCGGTCACCACTGCACTGGGGGATAGTTTAACTACGCCACAAATTTGAACTCCTCTGACTAAGTGAAAGTTATGCAGCCACTATAATATGATTGTATGGTTCTTTAAATACGCAACCGCCTACGTGTTCTGAGACGTCGACTAAAGGTTTATGCGCTTTAGGGAAGACCCCACGTAGAATCTACAAGGGGATAGAAGCCGATGATTGGCCACTTTCAGAACTAAAAAGGTCACACAATAGAAAGGCTCCTGACGGCAGAAAAGAATTTTTTTTGTCTCGTTCTGGTATTAGGGAAATATTTTGGAATTTATAGGACGAAGATTAGGGTTAGGAGGCCTGCAGGGGGCCCACAAACCAGGGGTGCGTCCCCCCTAGGGCACGCCTTGCAGGCTGGTCGTCTCCTAGCAGGTCTCATGCCCCCTTCTCCAAGTTTGGCAGGTTTCTTCTGGTACAAGAAAAATCATTCCGGAGATTTTATTCCGTTTGGACTCCGTTTAATATTCCTTATCTGCAATACTCAAAAACATGAAAAAACACAAACTGGCACTAGGCTCTATATTAATAGATTAGTCCCAAAAATAATATAAAATAGCATATTAATGCATATAAAACATCCAAAATAGATAATATAATAGCATGGAACAATCAAAAATTATAGATACGTTGGAGACGTATCAACGACTCCCTCCGTTTTCGTCGTTGACCGTTTTGAGATCAACCACACACGCACACGCCCGCGGCATCATTAAATTTTTGTTTTTTAAAAGTGTGTATAAAACTTTCTAGGATTGTGTCGAAACTTGGCGCGCGGTCTTAATATAGTGTAGGTAGACTGCCTGCCAAATTACGTCGCAATCGAAGCCCGTTTGATACCCGAACGGTCGACGGTAGCGGCACCGTCATCGTTTTGTCGTCGAACGTTTTCGGTGTTTTAAAATCTTGTGTCGGGCCGCAAACCCCTCTCTTCTCTCAGCACATCATGGTTACACAGCCCACCTAGCCCATCAAGACCATCCCCACGTCCGTAGTCGTCCGATCAAGATTGTATGGCTCGAAAACGGGCAAACCCCCCCTAACCTAGCCCCATTGCCGATAAATAGGCCACCTCTACCTAATTAGGGACAAACCTTGTTTCGGGGCAATTTGTAGTAGGGAATGGGAATTAGGGGGGTGTAGGACTTAAAATCCCTTGTTTGATTGGAGGACAGGGGAATTAATGAGGGAAGGGGAAAGGGAGTTACGGGTCAAACTCCCCTTATCTCTTCCCTAGTGGGGGCTGGTAATTGAGGAAGGGAATGGAAAATGAGAGGAAAAAAACCGTTGTCATGTTAGTTGCTCTCGCTCCGTATGTGTAGGGATAGAATACCACCGGTGGATCCATTTACTTAGTTAGTTTCCCTATCAAATTCTCATGAAAAACCCCTTTCAATCACCAAACAAGGGAATGGGACTAGGAGACTATTTCCCACGTCCAAACCCTCCAGCCAACTCCCACTGCTAATTCCCATTCCCCTTCGCTGAGACTGCCAAACACGCTGTAACTCCTAGCGATCTTGTCCCGCCGCCACCCACCTAGTTTTCTCCACAAGCCAAACCGCAGCCAAATTCCCCCCACAGCTCGTGTCCCCATGGACGCGTCCGCCTGCCCGTAGCCCGGCATCAAGCAGGAGTAGCAGCTCCCGCCGCACCTGCCGGAGCCCCAATTTCACCTCGCCGACCGGTCTCCTCGGAGCTCCACCAGCAGGCCGACCAGCATCGCGCCCCTCTCCTGCTCCTCTTTCCTTCCTTCCCTTCTTTTCTTCCTCCCGAGTCTCACCTCGTTCTCTCTCTCTCTCTCTTTGCAACCTCGAACAGGAGCAGCGAGCAACGCCATGGAAGGCCACCGTCGCGGGCATCAGCAGGGACCTTCTCGACCACTAGATCTGGCGCCTCCACTCTACGCCCCTGCTATTTGACCTCCCGACCTCCGATGCGCGCCTCCCGATGCATGGCGTCGTCTTTGCTTCCTGTGCTCGAGCGGGAGCTCTCCATGGCCACAGGAACCATCGTCGCGGGCCACCATCTCGTGACGGGTCTGGTCGGAATGGAACTCCCGTTCCGCGCCACGCCAGGACACGGCCTTGCCCCCTCGCCTGCAGCTCGCCTTGAGCAACCCCCCGACCCTCTCCATCTTCGGGCCATGCACGCGGCCTCTGTTGGCCCCGCTGTGAGCATCCTTTCCATAACTGAACTTCGTGTTGCATTCAGATCCGTTCTGGCATGTTAAGGATATTTAGAAGTGCATGTATTTTATAAAATGAGGACATATCTAGCCGAGTTGGCTAGCTCGGCAGTTCTGCACCTGCGGGATCCTCGATTCGAGTCCAAGTGGCTCCAAATTATGTATAGTTTAATTTTTTACACAGCCACACACCCAAGCACGTCGGCCGGAAGCTTCCACTGACTGCAGCCCAGTGCATAGATTCGGCCCGTTGCATTTTTTTCTCTCGACGAATTTGTCTAATTAGCTCGAGCATTTTAAAGTTACACATTAGATGCCTATTTTAAAACTCCCGTATCTTTCAAACCCGTCGGATCGAAATAAATTAGATATGAAAAACGTGTAGAGTTTCGTGTAGATTAATATTTCCAACTTTCGTGCATATCTAAAACTGTTTAACCTTTATGTTGCATCGTTTTGCGTGATACCATGTGAAAATGGTTTAATTCGTAGCTAGTTAACCGTAACTCCGTTGGAGATGAGCTATATATATGTGAACCGACTAGAATGACGTGTAGTTTCACGTGAACCACTTTGTTGTCGTTTAACAAAAATAAAATGTGTTTTGGACATATCTGGACAAATTTCAAAGTCAACACATGGGATCGTCTCAGAAATGCTATATGTCATTTCCGGCCTCATTTAAAATGTCTAGATAGGTAATTTATTTGTGCTTCACCTCTTTCCATGTTTAAACAACATTTAATACTGTCATGTATCAAAACGGGAGTGAACTAAATAACTCGTATGTGGAGTTTCGTCAATATGCAACTCGTTACATATTGAGCTTCACTTAATGTGTAGTGTTTGGCGGTTGTGAATTGCTATGCCATGCCTTGCATAATTCAACTGGACATGCATCATATTAGGTTGTGCATCATATCGTGCATGTGACGTGGTGAATGTCGTGTGTTGATTCTTGTTTTCAGTTCGCTTCGTCTCAGTAGAGTTCCATAAGCGTGTAGGAATGTGAGGATCCGTTCGACTACGTCGGTCCATCTGCTTCACGGATTCGTTCTTCTTCCAAGCGGGATCGCAAGCAAGATGATAATTTCCCTATATACCATTACTATCAATGTCATGCTAGTTGTCTCGTTTCTTTCATTATGTCTCGTTGCCTACCACCTATTAAATGTCAGCCTGTCAACATTGCCATAAACCTTCAACCTTTTTACAACCTAGCAAACCACTGATTGGCTATGTTATCGCTTGCTTAACCATGTGTTAACGTTGCTAGTTACAGATGCAGTTGCTTCCATGTGAAAACATGGGTTCCTTGTTATGTCCCCATATTAATGCCATTTAATTTAAAGCACCTATATACTTGGTAAAAGGTGGAAGGCTCGGCCTTTCTAGCCTGGTGTTTTGTTCCATCTTTACCGCCCTAGTTTCGGCTACCGGTGTTATATTCCATAACTGAGCGCTCCTAACACGACCAGGGTTGTTATGGGGACCCCCTTGATAATTCGTCTTAGATTAAAACTGGTCTGGCAATGCCCAACTTTTGTACTATAATTGCCTAATTAACTAATGAACCACATAGGGTTGATCACCCCGTGGATAATTAATCAACTCCCGGGCCAGTGCTCCTCATGAGTGTTGGTCCAAAACGGGCTACCTCGGGGGCCACCGCGAGGAAACTTGAGGTTTGGTTTTACTCGTAGCTAGTCCCATCTGGTCGTGTCCTGAGAACGAGATACGCGGCTCCTATCGGGTTTGTCGACACGTCGGGCGGCCTTGCTGGATTTGTTTTACCTTCTAGAAAATATCTTGTGCATCGGGATTCCGGTGATGCTTTGTGTTATCTAAGAGTTGATGTTTTCCACTAAGGAATCCGAGGAGATCACGAGTTTCGTGATCGAGGCTTTCTATGCGGCTTGTGGTAATTTGCGATGGACTAGTTGTAGCACCCCTGCAGGGTTAAATCTTTTGGAAATCCGTGCCCGTGGTTATGTGGCAACTTGGAAACTTTGTTTAACATACGGTTCTAGATAACTTGAAGTAAACTTAATTAAAATATGTCAACTGGGTGCGTAACCGTGACTGTCTCTTTTGTGAGATCCTTCTCTAATCGAGGACACAACGGGGTTATGTCTGACGTAAGTAGGTATTCAGGATCATTCATTTGATCATCAGTAGTTCACGTCCACTATGCGTAGATCATACCCCTCTTTTATTTTTGTATTCTTAAGTTAGCCACCTCAAATAAATGCTTAGTCGCTTGTTGCAGCCTCACCACTTAACCATACCTCACCCATTAAGATTTGCTAGTCTTGATACCTTTGGAAATGAGATTGCTGAGTCCCTGTGGCTCACAGATTACTACAACAACAGTTGTTGGTGCAGGTAAAGAGTTACTTTGACGTGAGCGTGATGATTGTTCTATTTGGAGTTTATTCTTCTTCTTCATCGATCTAGGATGGGTTCCAGGCCGGCCGCCTGGGATAGCCAGGATGGACGTCGTTCTTTTATCTTTTTTTCGTCCGTAGTCGGACCGTGCTCTTCTTCATGATGATTGATTATGCTGTTGTACTGATGTGAACTTGATGTAGCTTGTGGCGAGTGTAAGCCAATTCCATATACTCATCTTTTCAATACATGTACTTGTAAAAATATCCATTCTTGTAAAACGACGAGATGTGTTCCTATCCCTGTCGAGGCCCTCACGTCAAAATAAGGATAGGATCGCATATTGGGCGTTACACCGGGGGTCCACCGAGAGGGCCACCCACCCCGAGGGGCACATGGGCCTAGGAGGTGGCGCACCAGCCCCTGGTGGGCTTGGGTGGCCAACCCCAAAGAGGCCCATGCGCCAAGGGCCAAAGAGCAGGTGGAGGAGGAGTCCTCCCAAGGGAGTCCACCTCCCTGTGTTAGGAGGACTCTTCCCCTTGGCTCGACCAAACCTCTCCTCCTTGGAGGAGGGGCCAAGGCAGCCCACCTACCTCTTCCTCCTATATATAGTGGAGGTTTTGAGGGCAACGACCACCTGAAAAAGCCACGTGTTGCCCTCTCCTCCATAGATCGTCTTCTTCATCTAGATTAGTTTGGTAGAGTTCGGCGAAGCCCTGCCGGATTAATTCACCACCACTGCCACCACGCCATCGTGCTGTCGGAGAACTCATCTACCTCTCCGCCCCCTCTTTCCAGATCAAGAAGGCGGAGATCGTCATCAAGCTGTACGTGTGCTGAACGCGGAGGTGTCGTCCGTTCGACACTAGATCGTAATTGGATCGCGGTATGGCTTGCGATTTGGATCGTGGAGACGTTCGACTACATCAGTCGTGTTTCTTAACGCTCCCCGCTTAGCAATATACAAGGGTATGTGGATCCGATCTCTCCTCTCATAGATGGTCATCACCATGGATAGATCTTGTATGTGCGTAGGAAATTTTTTGTTTCCCATGCAATGTTCCCCAACACTAATGAGGCGGCATATAGGCATCCACATAATTATATCGTAGATGGTTACTGCCCATTATTGAGGGGGCATCAGGCTCTCGGTGGGCACGCGATGACGAGTCTCTTGGTGGGTTGTCGATCATGCCGCCTAATAACTCTAAATCTTTTGCGTGGTGGATGGCAAGCAACACTTCGTACTTCGTCTGCAATTTAGGACAGTAAAACTGAGCCTAAAGGAAGCTCTCTCACGCCCCCAATGTTTCTAGCCATCGGATTTCGTGTTTGATTATTTTCTGGCCGTCAGATCATCATCTAAGTTGGAGTTTACCGTGACCTGGGCTGGTTGTCCTAATAGGCAGCTATTCTGCAGACTTTTTCTAAGGCCCGTGGTTAATTGGGCTTCTACGGGTTGTTATGCAAGCCCATTTAGGTACACGCCGATCGCTGAAAATTGTTCGCTCGATGGGATGTGCTCGATATAGAGGAGAAGAAAGCCGTCCCATCTCCCTGACCTCTCATCTCTCACCCACGATGTGTGCGATCACGCGCCACCACAGTTCCGCCACCTCCTGGTTCGTTGCTCCTCCCTCAGGTGACCTCCTCCCCGACCTATCGTTCTCTCCACTGATGGACGAACTGGTGGTGTACCGCCGCCGTTGCGGTGCTAAAGCCAGCGAGATCCTGAATTTACTACAAGCACCCCCGGCTGCCATCCCCATTGCGACCCAGAATCCCACCGGTACACCGGCCACCTCGAGATATCGCTCACCCCCACCCCCCCCACACACATCTCTCCTCGCACGGTTGGATCCCATCACCTCGACTCTGCCCCGCCATAACATCATTGCTAAATTTTGGGCTGAAGTTCAGATTGGATCTATGGATTAGTTTGGAACCTCACGCTCAACGGCCACTACCTTGTGGGTGACCTGCAAATATTAGGAGAACCTAATGAGTATATATGCATCAGCTCTACTTGTCGTTAACTTGAAAACTTTCGTGTAGTTTGTGATTTGATGTTACTGTTTAGATTTCCTCGCTGAGAAATATTTCTCTTAATGAATCTCCTGTTGCTCCTCAATCTTTGGAAAATACTGCGTTGAGTGAGGGCGCCTTATAGACAGATCTTCTTATAATCTCCTAAAGAATATCATTGTTGTGTGCTTTTGCAGGGGCGCCTCTGATTCCATTGACATATATCAGCCACCCAAGAAACCAACAATTTCAGAAAGTAGAACTTCATAACTGGACAATGAGGGCCCATCACCTATTCCATACAATTGTTAATAGATAATGATCAAGAGATATCGTTGAGGTAATATAGCTATTCCAGATGGCATGACAGATCACGGAGTAGCATATACTTGTATAGGGAAATTCGTATGGGATGGATTGCCATTAAAAGTCCGTGTTCCAGGAGATGGTGCTAACAATCACTCAACAATAAAACTAAGATGCACCAACCGCCGGCAGCGACTGATGGAGGTACTTTACTGTTCTGCTGCATGTGCCGATAAAGGTTGATTGTCTCCCTCCCGGTGAATCATTTCCTCCATAAATGTGTTGGTAAGTCCTCTTGTTGATCTTTCTCGATGTGTTAGTACATCCTCACATTGCTCATATAATATGATGCACTGGATAAATTCCTTTCTATATTCCGTCTCGGATTTCTAGCCATTGTTCAGACATTTTCTTTGCTTATATTTTCAATTTTTCCACTATGTTTCTGTGTTCTCACTCCCTCTAATGTCGTATACATGTTGCATATGTATCTAGCTGACTTCTTGTTGTTGTTACACGTATTTCCATGCTCAGAGTGTGTGCATCATCGGTAACTACAACCATGGCTGCTGAACAGGTCCGGTTGTTTACCAATACCTACATCCTATGATGTAGTAATTCTGTTCATTTTTGTTGTGTGCATGTTACATTTTTATTTCAGCCCAGCACATCCACTTGTCCCCTCCCTATCGTCATCTTTTTTTCAAGTATTCTCCATGTGAATCTGTGGACAGTCAAAGGTGACATATGGAACAGTAATGAGTGAACCACACCACTGCAGTTATCTTATTGTTTGTTTACACAGTCTCGTCGCTACTTTTTTAAGTGCTCACTATGTTTGATGCATTTTAGAAAAATAGTAACTTCATTGATGATCTTCCATTCACCTCTGTATAGACATTACTTAATCTGTAGGGCATGTGCTTTTTATTGTGCCATTTGAAATTATGTAGCTTCTATAGACCAATAGTTATTACTTTGATCTATTTTAGTTACAAGAGAAAAGGCATGGTTGTTGATTTATGGGGAAGATGCAGGAGATGGGCGAGGAGGTACTTTGGTTCAGCTGCAGAAGAATTACTGAATGGTCGATGGGAGCAATCCAAGAGGACATATATAGCATTCATGTTCTATCTTTGGCAATATGCGAGAGGTAATTGGATGTCACGACATTCTATATAAGAGTTGGTAACCTTGCTAATAAGTGTATGTCATCAACAATAAATGCATGGTAATATTTACAGTACAACATTCTTAGTTATCAGAGTTTTGTGCCTATGAATTTATGATGCAAGACAACAAAGATTATGCGGTGAATACTGAGAAGTTTCTCGATCAGTAATAGCATCGCATGTGGTCTTAGAAGCTCATCACTGCTAAAATCTTTGCATGGAAATAGAGAATGTATTTGATCTTGCTTTTTTAGGTAAGTAGTATCTTGATTTGAACATTGAAGTGTCTGCCATTTTTATTAGAAGAAAGCACCAAGATGGTGTGAATCATTGTACCTTTATGCACACTATTGTTAACAAGCTCATAAATGCTACAATGATTCATCACAACAAGTTGTGCAATTTTTAGACTATTAGAGTGTTGTTATGTACATACTTTGCATTCTGTTGGTTGTATAAATCCAAAAATTCTTCTCTTTTTCTATATTTTAGCTTTTGAGGCTTCATAAATAACAAGCAGAACCATTATCTACCTTTATGCACACTATTGTCAACAAGCTCAGAAATGATACAATGATTCATCACAACAAGTTGTGCAACTTTTGGACTATTAGAGTGTTGTCATGTACATACTTTGCATTCTGTTGGTTGTATAAATCCAAAAATTCTTCTCTTTTGCTATATTTTATGTTTTGAGGCTTCATAAATAACAAGCAGAACCATTGTGCAATGAAAAAGTTGGCTTCTTATTTCGGAGGCAATGTTGAAGAGATCGAGTGTGCTACTCAATCAAGTCAAATCAATCGCCTCGACCATGTGGTACTTTTCATTTCCTTATCTAATTAAAAGGACATTGGTTGCTAAACTATATTTGCAATGCCACACTGCCTACAATATTATTGGTGAACAACCGAGGCATCATAGGTTAAACAATGAGTATTCCTCTTGTTTAGAATCCAATCTTTGGATTCTGTAGTTGCTATTGTCCAATCTTATGTGCTTTAATGGTAATCGCACTGTTCTTGAAGGCTTCCACTATTTGGTCCCTTCGTTTTGATGAAACTGGATCATAAGGTTGATCCCAATTCTTGGCGCTTGTACTTCTCTTCATGCCCAAGCGTGTCTATGTAATAGACTTGGCCTTAATTCATTCAGATGGGAGATCTCCCCCACTGGTGATTCCTTAAAGAAAACAAAAAACGATAATCCAATTGTCATCGAGATACATTGTATTTTTTCTTGAGCAACTATAATACGTCTTCTCTAAATGCCAATCTCTTTGTTTTGTGCTTGT